>NC_077231.1:325943964-326189136 GCF_027887165.1 Monodelphis domestica
ACACATATATATCCACAGATCCTCCAGAGTTAGGCTCAAAGTGCTCGGAGCAGAGCCAGGCACATAGTAGGAGCTACATACGCACTAGGCAGTATTGCCGTCGTCGCAGTTACTCTCAGGATCCTCAGGTGTAGACGCGCTCCTGTGTTGGTGTCAGCCGAGTTGGCTGCTTTGCTCTTCCCCATTTGAAGCTCAAGCACTAGTGCCGTGGCCAGTGGCCAGGATGAAAGAACACGTGTGTCTGCTTCAAGCCCTCAGGCCAAGGAATCCCAGGAGACGACGGCAAAAAGGAACCTCTGAGGTCTCCGAGCTCTCCGCCCTCCACTCAGAGAGGAGGAGGCGGAGGGGCAAGACGAGGGCCAGCCCAGAGTGGCCTCAGCACCTGGGAGGAGAACAGCATCAGGAGGCTGCCAAACCATGGAGCAAAGTCGGCTTCCCAGAGGCTCTGCCCTCGATTCCTTCTGGCTTTGGGGAGACTCCCCGCCAGTAGCTCCTGCCTTGGCTTACAGCTTGGGGAGCCCCAAGTTCCCGTTCAGAAGCGTTCAGAAATGGAGCATGGCAGGAGGAGAGAAGACGAGCAAGTGTCAAGACACCAGCCCAAGCCCATCTCTGGCTTGGCTCACCCAGTGGGTGCTTTGAAGTCCACAATGACACCATTTTGGATTCAAAGAGTCTGGGTTCCCCTCAGACGCCAGCTGCTCCACCATACAAGCTGGCTCTCGCCCTCTCCCCTATTCCCCATTTCTGGGAATGAACACTTTCTCCTGGTTTGCCCAGAAGGTGGGAATGGAGCAGCTCACCTCCGGGTGACACCCTCACCACCCACAAAGCTCTCCTGAAGCCTCCAACATGCTGAGGCCCTTAAACAATCGATCAGCCAGTCTTTGGTAAGAGCCTACTGTGTGCTGGACACTATGTCAGTTCTGCCTCCGCGTCTGATGGGAGAACGTGATGGGATGACGCTGCCAGCTGCTGGACCACCTCCTACTCTCTCCCCCTGCTATGTGGATCTCTATGCTGTCCCCAGGATCAAATCGATTCTTTGGTTTTTCCCGAGTGCTCATCCTCCCGTCTTTGGCTCCATTCACTATCCCTGGAGCAGGCAAACCAAAGCATCATGCCCTGGTCACGGCTCTCCTGTAAGCATTGTCTCCCCCATTCCAATGTAAACCTGCTGAAGGCAGAGACTGTCCCCTCTTTTGTATTTCTATTTCCAGTATTTTAGCACAATAAGTGACCTAGAATAATTGCTTAATGGCAGTGAGGTGGTATAGAGGATAGAGCACAGGGCTTGGAATCGGAGACTCGACTTACGGCGTTCAAATCTGACCTCAAACACTTACTACTTGTGTGACCTTGGACAAGTCACCTAACCCTGTTTGCTTCTGTTTCCTTATCTGTCAAATGAGCTGGAAAAGGAAATGGCAAACCGCTCGAGGATCTTTGCCAAGAAAACCCCAAATGGGGCCACAAAGACTTGGACATGACTGAAAATTACTCGACAACAACGAAGTGTTGAATAATTTTTCATTCATTTACTTTCTCACTAAGAGACAGTTTCTAGAATATCTGAGATTTTCTCCTGTTCTGAGACCACATGAGGAACTGCCACCACCATCTCTGTCCACAAGCGTCCATTGGGCACCTACTATGTGCAAAGCCCTGTAGTTAACTCCCTCCGCATGAGCCGAATCTGCCTTTCTGCCACTTCCAGTAGAGGTCTTGCCCCCCTCTAGGGATAGCCCTTCGGATACTCACTTGAAGGCAGACCTCCCATCTCCCCAAGTCTCTCTAGACTGGATATCCCCAGTTCTTCCAACCCATCCCATGTGGCATGACCGCCAGAGTTCTTTGCATCTTGTCTGCTCGCCTCGAGTCCTCCCTCAAATGGGTTACCGCGAAGTGATCACAATGCTCCAGATGCTGTGCTGTCTGGAGAGGACAGATCACACCCGACGCGGAGGCCACACTAGGGTTTGTTCCTTGGACTGACCCATTGGGCTGCACCTACACAGATGTTCTACACGTGCTCTCTCCTCCATTACCCTGTCCTTCGGAGGGTAAATAGAGCTCAGGATGTGTTATGAAACATAATCTCTTGCCATGGTGCCCATTAAGTTCCATCTTATTAAACTCCACCTATGTTTAGCTACTGAAATATCTCTAGATCTGGAGTCTCCTCACTCAGCTTCTAAACTATCCCTCCCAGGTTCTACAGCCAGCGCACGAGCCGAGCCCCAAAGGGGATGAGGTGCTCTCACTCTCACTCTGTGTAGATGCACAAGGACAAGCCTGACCTCCTCCTCCTTCTAGGGAAACAGGAATGGCAGCATTCTGAAAGGTAGGACGTGATGAACTTTACGAGAGCAAAATCTCTGGTCTAGCCGGGATCCACAGATTTGCAGCTAGCCAAACCCCTACAGTTTACAACTAAAGAAACTGAGGCTTCATTTCCCAAGTTCTCTCAGATAATGAACAGCAGTCCAGATTCAAACCCTTGTCTTCAAGCTCCACTGTCCTACTGGCTCTAGGCAGAAAGAGCTCTTGGGTACCCCTGACTAATAGCTGGGATATCCAGGATGTCTTTAGCTGTGGAAAGGAGGGGCCATAGAATGGTCATCTAAGTTCATATGGAAGTCATCTGATGGGCCTGTAGCCCAAATGTGTCCCCGATGGGATGGGGCTCCCTAGGAGGTCATTTGCTCTGTGCTTTCTCTTTACTTCTCTATCCAACGTCTCTACATCATGGCACGGAGCCCTCCCAAGACGAAGCTTTAGACTGAATGCTCTAGGACGAAGGGTACTTTTCCTTGGAAAAACTTGGGCCCCAAACACTATGGAAGAAGACTTCGATGGCACTCAAGTCACTGCTGAAATTGAAACGTTTCCATTCCTGACCCGGAAAACCAAGTAAGTTCTTAGTAGGTGTTAACGAAATGCTCTCCGTCATGGGGAGCAGGTGCGCCACTCCCAACACTGGGATTCCATCATCCTCTGAGTGCCAGCATCTCTGCCGGGAGACTGAGAGGGGCAACGGTGCCAGCAGCAACAAAGTGGAACCTTGCAGACGCCCCATTTTTGTTACTTCAATTCTGGTTTTAAAAGGTGCCGAGCATTTTTTCAGCATGGAGGCATAGATGAAGAGACTAAGCACAGCTCCATCAAGCCAAGTGTGCCACAGAAGAGGCTCACCCACCAAATACCAGCCAGATGCTCTCCAAATCTCTCAAATGGCACCCGGGTTCAGGCAGGATTCAGCCAGGCAGAGGGCAGCAAAGACAGCATCCCTGGCATGGGGAAGAAGCTCTTCAAAGTACGGAGGCAAGAGATCCCAACGACTTGTATGGGGAATGGTGTGGAAGGCAGGGCCATGAAGTTAGTCCAGAACATCCCGCTAGAGCCAGGGAGTAAGAGCCTTCAAATGCCAACTGAGAAGGTGAGAGGAGAGGAGCTGATCAAACCAGACCTTCACGGAAGAGAAAAGCTATTTGAAAAGCCAGCACGAAGGGGATGGGCTACGTGGGACAAGAACTGCTCGGGGCTGAGCCACGTGAATCTCTACCCAGGACTTGGTGGTCATCTGAGCAAAGTGACTCTGGAAGCTGAGAGCATTCAGCGTTTTGGCAGCCACGAAGGTTTGGCTTGATTGGGGCTACGTCTCTATCGCACTACATGATCAAATTGATTGAGAATGTTTAGCCTATTCATGTTCAATTGGGTGGCAATCATTGGGTCGACTCTAAGCCAATCATATCTAATTTCAAGGAGAAGTTTTTTTCAGGGAGAAGCTGGATTTTCATCCAATTCAGGGTTCAGCCTCTCCCTGAACCACAGGACTGGTGACCAACACTGATTAAACCTGTGATGGGTCTGGAGGAAGACAACCAGACTTTACTGACGTGTTCAGAAGACATTCCACAGATAGACTGTTCTGGTAGCGCCTGATGGCTTCAAGGCAAGCAGGAGTCTTGAACACTAGACCAGCAGAGGACAGCACTCCTCACAAAGTTTCCACACCAGGAGGCTGACCAACGTGGGCTCTGTTTTCTGGGACAACGAATCTCAGACGCCATCGCCTGTGAGGAAATGGAAGGAGCTGGGTGGCATCCGCACTGGGGGTAGGTTTGCCCTTCTCCAATGAAATCACAGAGGAGGAGTCTTGCTTCATCGCTTTCACACTGCAAACAAATATTCCAGTGCTTCTCCCGGCCCCATTCCTGGATTCATCTGGAATTCAGAACCCTGTCCCTATGCCAGGTACTTCATCTGGCCCACCTTCTGCTCCTCAGCTCTGTTTTGTATGCTATTTTCTCCCATTAGAATGTAAGCACCTTGAAGATCAAGGCTGTTGGTATACCCTCAACATTCACAGTGTCTGGTCCATCCTACATATTTAATAAACTCTTTCTTCCTTTCCACTTTCTATCCTTCCTTCCACGTCCTCAATATCTTTGATGATATTTGTGCCAACAGACTCACTCTGTAAGTTATTCATCCATGTGTACATCACAGTCTGGATGTGATTTTTTCAACGTAGATGGTCTGACTTACCTCTTAAGTGGACAAGGACTTCATTCAGGACACTGCAATGTTCTAGGGTTCGATAACCTCAGAACCATGTCATCTGAAAGCTGGAGAAATGGGGAGAGTTCACCACTGTAGGCATCTTTATTCCACTTGGGTTTTGCACTGGACCTCCTCAACCACAGAGGCACGTGTCTGTCTCTGCTTTACTCCTGGTTTGCACAGCTGGAGCACCAGCAAGTAAAATTGTCTCGATTACTGCATATTTCAAGGAATCTTCTTTGACTTGACATAAGCATGAAAAGCATCTTGTTGCAAAAGGACAGGTAAGATGATGCTTTGCCCTACATCGAATGCTTCTTTCTTCATTAGACTTCAATTGTTCTGTATTCTTCATTAGACTTCAATTATTTATTTGTTGTCTCTCCAGTATTATAAACAAAAGGTTGCCCAGAGTCAAACATCAAATGCTTCTGGGAAAGCCATTTCCCTCTCTCCCTCTCTCCCTGTTTTCTCTCCCTCTCTCCATCTCTGTCTCTCTCTGTCTCCATCTCTGTCTCTGTCTCTCTGTCTCTCTCTCTCTCTCTCTCTCTCTCTCTCTCTCTCTCTCTCTCTCTGTCTCTCTCTCTCTCTCTTTCTCTCTCCCTCTGTCTGTCTGTCTCTCTCTCCCCATCTCTCTCTCTCTCTCTGGGTCTCTCTCTCTGTCTCTCTCTGCCTCTTGCTCTCTGTCTCTCTCTCTCTCCCCGTCTCTCTCTCTCTCTCTCTCTCTCTCTCTCTCTCCCCCTCTGTCTGTCTGTCTCTCTCTCCCCATCTCTCTCTCTCTCTCTCTCTGGGTCTCTCTCTCTGTCTCTCTCTGCCTCTTGCTCTCTGTCTCTCTCTCTCTCTCCAGAAAGTCTTGCCCTTCCGGGGCTAAACAAGATATTGTGAAGTGTCTCAAGCCTTCTCACCACCCACCCCCTGTCTGTGGCCATTGTCAGGCTGCTCATCGCAGAGTAGAGGGTTTCCAAGCCAAGCTTGAGCTCCATTTAAATCACTGGGGACAGAGCATGTCCCCTCAACAACTCAGGGATGTGGCCCTCAAGGATGAAGGTGGTCCACATGCCCCGCCACCACCCGCAGATGGCCTGGGGTGGAGCTCAGGAGCGAGACCACAAGCTGCCTGGGATGACTGAGTCCATCCAGCACTTTTTAAGCCCTTTCTAGGCACCAAACACTGCCCTCGGTCCAAGTGGATATTGAAGAGGTGCCCACTGGCCAATGGAATGAGCAGAGCTGCGGATACAAGGATCAAAGCAGGACAGTCCCTGCCCTCAAGGAGTTCACAGTCCACCAGAGGACCCGAAGTGCCCAGAGCAAATGACATTCAAAAGTCTCTAGCACCATCTCTGGAGATGGGCTCTCACGACCAAGGCTGTTCCCTTGGAGAAGGAGCTCATCAGGTGTGTGAGGCTGCTGCTGGTGAAGCGGGTGGGGTGCTGGACTCTGTCACAAATCCTGAATTTGAACCCTCCCTCAGTCACTTACTACCTGTGTAACCCTGGTCTAGAAATGTAAGCCCTCTCCGCCTCAGTTTCCACATCTGTAAAAATGGACATCGTGGGAGCACCTCCCACCAAGGCAAATGAAATGGCCACATGCAGTGCTCTGCAAGCATTAACATCCTGCCTAAATGGGAGGAATTCTTCTGTTTCTGTTCCATGAGGGCTTCCCTTCACATGCGGGTTGGACCAGAAAGCCCCTGAGGTCCCTTTACTCCCGCCCCCTGTTCCCCTTTCTAATCAGAGGAGGCTGTCCGGAGGAGGTGGCATCAGAGCTCTGAACGATGCTAAGGACTCAGCAACAGACAGGTGAGAAGGAGGCTGGGAAGGACCAGGAGAAAAGAGCCAGCTGGCCAGTGTGGCTGGAATGGTGCTGTGCAGTGGAGGAGCACCCAAGGGAGCTTAGGGTCAGGTTGGGAAGGAGGAGGGAGCCACCTCTCTCGCCCATCAGCTGCCCCGTTTCCAAGGAGCACCCAGAGGGCTTGGGGAGGCGAGGCAGGTGACCTGGGAATACGGGGGGTGGGGGGGGAGAACAGTCTCTGGGTGCCTCTCCAGCCCTGGGCCGATGGGTGAGCCCCGGCGCTGCCACTGCGTGGAGCCTGGAGAAGGGGCAGGGCGAGCGCCCCAGGGGGACCGAGGCTGGCGTGTCCTGAGGAAGGGCTCCACGGAAGGCCTGGAGGCTGCCCAGAGCTGAAGAGCCAAGCACAGCCCAGATGTGGAAAGAGCTCTGGGCAGCGTGTGGGAAGAGGGCAGCTCCGGGGCTGCCCGGAAGTGGACAGACAAGGGCGGCCTTCCCCAAGGAGGGCCAGCAGGCCCCCCGCGTCTCTCCAGCCCAAGGGGCTGCTCCATCTTTCTCTGTAGCTGACGGGTCGGTCCATGGATTCCACTGTGTGCTCTGCTTCCCTGTCAAGCCACTCAGCCTGGGTGCGGCGCTCTTACAGCCTATCAGGTGGCCGGATTGTCCCCTGGCCTGGACTTCTCGCCCATTGGCTAGTAAGCCTCTGAGCTAGGGCTGACGTAGAGTCTCTTTCCCAGCCCAATCACACTTCTGTGGCTCTTCGTGCTTCATCGAGACTCAGCAGTCTCTGGAGCCGCTCCGGCCACCCTCTGCCCCCTGGAGATGAAGAGGCTCCCCGCCCCCCCCCCCCACAGCCCAGGATTTCGAGGGAGAGCAGCTGCCTCCTGCTGGCCGTTGGGGCCAGGGCCAGGCAGTGACCTCAGTGCTGCGGGTCCAGAAGAATCTCTCTGCAAACTCCCCTCCCAAGCGGCCCGCAATGCTGCCGGAGCTCTTGAGGCTGAGAGCAAAGCCTGCCTCTGGCTTTGCTGCCAGTGTGACCTTGGACATGTCACCACTTTTGCCAGCCTCGGTTTCCTCACCTTCTGCAGGTGTGGTTGGGCCTAGGCCGATGGCCCCAAAGGCCTGTGCTGGACAGAAAGAGTTCAGAGCCGTGTCTTGTCTGCCCTCGCTCGGGGGGACACGCTCAGCCCATTCCCCACCGAGGCGAGTCCGGCTCTTGAGACCTTCCCATCAATGTCATGTCGCTGGGACGGCAGGTGTCGCCTCTTCTCCCTCCCTCACAGGGCTCTGGGGACTTTTCTAGGTAGATACCTTGATGGTTTTCCATCACCTTCTCTGGCTCATTTTATAGATGGGAAAACTGAGGCAAAGAGTCAAGTGACTTGCCCAGGATCTCACAGCTAGTCCACGTCTAAAGCCAAATTTGAACTGGGGAAGACATGCAAGAGCTGGCAAGAAAAGGGGGGACAAGATGGAGTCCCCTAAGCTTTCTCCCCACTGCCCCGGTTCATTGAATCGGCTTCCCGGTGATTCCGTGGGAGAATGATCTTTGTGTGCCTGCCACGAGTGGCCCCTTCTTTTTTTTAGTTAATTTATTTATTTAATTACTTTAGACTATTTTCCATGGTCACATGATTCGTGTTCTCCCCTACCCTCCCCCCACAGCCAACAAGCAATTCCACTGGGTTTCATGCATAGTAGATCAAGACCCGTTTCCACAATATCAGTATTCCTTCCCACGCCACCGAGCGCCCCACGGATGGTCTTCTTGGATGAAGACGTTGGGGTGGACGAAGGGGAGATGTTGACGGGTATCCCTAAATGGACGTAGAAGCAAGTTCTGGGACGATGGGTGCTCCCCGGGGACCCCCACCCAAACAGCACAGACAAGCCAGCTCCCCCCAAGCCTGGGCTCCAGGCTCCAGGGCCCAACGGCAGCTCTCTGTGAGCTCGCTCTCACCCGGGACAACAAGGCCACGCCAGGAAGGGAAGAGGCCAATCGTGCCAAATGAGCTGGTCCAGTGTTCGAGCAGCCGCAAGCACCTGTGAGGGCCAGATCAGGGCATTCAGGAGTGAGCCGCGCGTCCAGGACGGGCCAGGCCAGAGCACGGCCCCCCAGGCAGGGGGGAGGGCGCCCCCTTCCAGGAGCTGCCTCAGGGCCCGAGCACAAGATGGCCTGGCATGGCATGGGAGCCGCCCTCCCCCGCCCGGCTAACTCGGCCTATTTTCTTCCCCATACAAAGGCCTCCCTTGACCTAGACGGTGGCGGCATCTTGTCTGCTCCAGTCCTGAACGAGGAAATCTCGCTGGAAGTCGGGGTGAGGCTGTTTGGGGGTGCGTGGGACCCTGGGGAGCTCGCCGCTTCGCTTCTCCCATCCGTGAAGTGGAGGAGACGATGGCCGCCGCCCGCCCTGGAGTGGCCGAAGGGGAGGCGCCGTCCTCCTGCTCCACTCAGGCCCCCCAGATGCCTCCCTTGGCAGCCTGTCCAGCCGTTCTGATCTCTGGGCCGAGGCCCCCCGAAGCTGGAAAGGTGGTCGGTGGGAGCCGGTCTTCCATCCAAGCAGCAGCCTAAGTGGGCGGACAGTGCTGGGAGGAAGGAAAGGACAGGAAATCCGAGGCCACGCAAGAGCCTAAGACCGGCCGCTGAATGGGGCGGGGCCTATCAGTGAGTGGACACCCGCCCGAGGTGCTGGGCCTGCCGCCCCTCCCCTCTGCCTTACCCGGAAGCCTCCCAGGCACTCAGGTTTGCACACTATCGCCTTCTGTCTCCCCGCTGTGCCTGGGCGGCTCCCCGAGGGCAGAGCTTCCTGCTCCTTCCCTCCACGCCTCCTCTTCGCCCACTCGAATGAGAAGGGGCAGATGGCCCAGCGAGCCGGAGCCAAAGGGCCTGGGGCCGAGCCTCTCCTCTTCTGGCCTTGGTGGAGCTGCCCCCACCCCCCGGGCGCCGAGAACACAAAGACGGTGCTGTCCGAGGTCCTGTCCGACCGCCCTAGTGCCAGGCAGAGTCCCCAGTGCGATGGCCAGAGCCAGGCCAGGCCTCCGTCCGCCTCCGGACCTCTTCCCACCCCAAGAAGGCGCAAAGTCCAGAGACAAGGAGGCCCGCGGAGGCCGCAGCACATTTCCGCGGAGCCTCCGGGCAGAGCCAACGTCCTCCCCAAGAGCAGACCGGAGACCAAGGGGAGCCGCCGAGCTTAGCCATCACCAAGCCCAAGCGGGGCTCCTGCAAATGTCTCAGTCTGGGCCGAGCTCTGACCTGCCAAACGGGGGCAGCCTTCTCTGGGGAGGAAGTCCGGAAGTGACGTCATCCCGGGCTCCAAACAAAGGCTCTCTATGGACCTCCAGCTGCTGTGGGGAAAGTGGGCCAGTGCGCTCTGAACATTCCCTATCCGCGTCCTCCTGTGTCAGAGAAGGCCGAACGAGAGCCCCAGAGGCATCGGATGCTTTCTCCGGGCCTCGCCCGCAGCCCCGGGATCTGGGATCCAGAAATGAGGGAGGTTCCCGCCATCTGCCCAGCCTTACATTTCAGAGGCCCCGGGGGCCCAGAGGCGTGAGGGATGCGCCAGAGATGTGAGGGACGCGTGGGGGGCGGGGGGCAGAGACGTGAGGGACGGGGCGTGGGGGCGCCAGAGACGTTAGGGGCGCGCCTGGGGGCCCAAGAGCAGGAGGCTCCAAACCCTGTTCCTGCCCAGTGCTGGGAAGGCCCCTCTTGGAAGAAGAAGAGCTCTAGAGCAAGGAAAACAGCCTCCATCCCTCAGGGCGGATGAACAGCCCTGCAGCAGCTGGATCAAGGTTTGCACATTGATTGAACCTGCTTTGGGCATTCCAAGCAGAAACCCCCAGAGCGGCAGAGGCCTCCCTGGCTTCCTGGAACGGCCCTCTGTCAGCCTGCAATGTGGAGAGAAGGAACGGAAGAGCCCTTCATGACGGGTCACAGTCCAAGAGTGCCGGCAATTCGCAACAGAACAGAAGGCCCTTGTGACTGACTGAGCATCCGCACCAGGTAGGCCATCCTACTCTTACTTCGCTTACTTCGTGCTCCCTGCAAAGACTCCAGAACCGGGGGCTGCCTGCCTGCGCCTGGCACTGCCTGCATCACAAGGAGGCAGCACCAGCACCTCAGGGGAAGAGAAAAGAGCTCCCCAAAGACAAAGGGGAGCCAAGCCCTCCTCTCCCAGTGCCCTGCAGCCCTCTGCTACCTGCTGGGGACAGCCAGATGCTGGGCCTCACTTCAGTCTGCTCCATCCCATGGACCTGCCTAGAGCACAGCTCCGAGGGGTCACCCCCTCCCACAGTCCAGCAGCTGCCTGTGACCCAGACTCCATGGCCTGTCCATTCTCCGATGCCTCTTCCCAGCATGCAGGCTGTCTCGAGCTTTCTTTTCCCCCATACGAGTCGGGGTCGGGGGCATCCCAAGTCTCACCGTTCCTCACGTTTCTGTCCCTGCCTGGGATTCTCTGTCCTCGTCTCCACCAGGCCCCTCCCTGGGTTCCTTCGCCCCCAGCTGATCCCACTTTCCCCTCCTGTCAGGTCCTTGAGCCCTTCCTCCGAGACCATCTCCAGGCGGTTGTGTGCATGTGCCTGTCGTTCCCCCCATGAGATGCATCCCCAGTCTCCAGCACAGAGGAGGTGCTCACTCCAGGCTTCTTGATCAGAAGTGGCCTGACAAAGGCCCAGTGTGGGCAACCTCAGTTCCCCCAGGAGCCAGCAGGAGCAGGGACTCTGGAAGGTGGGGAGGACCAGACCCTCGACAGGACAGGCCCCACGGGGCTCCCCAAGATGCCCAGGTGAGATCCAGAAGATGGTTCCTTTGGGGTAGGCAGCCCAGTGGCCGGGGGGGGGGGGGGGGGCTGGAGCACCGGACAAGGCATAGGCAGGGTGAGCTTTCTCAAGTTCTATCCTGTGATCCCAGGAAAGGGACTTAAGCCTGTTTGCCTCCATTTACTCATCTGTAAAATGGACTGTAGAAGGGAATGGCAACCTCCTCGAGTATCTCAGCAACAAAAGCCCAAATGGGGTCCCCAAAGCTTCAGACACAACTGAACATAGAGCCTCCCAAGAGCCCCAAAATCTTTGGACGGCCCTCAGAGAGATCCCTTCTCCAAAGTGCCAGGGGACGAGGGCCGCGGTTTCCAACAGCCCGGAGAATCCCCCGAAACATCCTTAGTTCATCAAAAGGGCAAGTTGGGCAGCTCCAAAGCAGAGCCTGAGCTTCTCTCGTGTCCAGAAAAGAAAGGCCAAGTGAGCTGGGCCCCTGGGCGCAGGCCGGGGCGGTCCTGAAGGACAGCCGGGCACCATCCCCTGGCAGCACCTCGCCTCCGAGGTGCCAGGCTGGGCCCCAGGCCTCCTGGGCACCCCTCACTTGCCGCCGTTGCATGTCTGCGTTGACATTTCAAGTTCCCCATCATTCAGCAGCAAGGGTGGGCCAGGGGCCGGGCGCCCAGAGTCCACGGGCCGAAGTTCTGCTCACAGCGTGCCGTTCACTGGGCACAAAGGAAGAAAAACCCAAAAGGCATGTTCTCGGGCCAGGAGGGGAGGGCGAGGCAGAGCGTGGCAGCAGCCATGAGGCCACGGGGAGGGGGGGCAGCCCCACAGCCCTGGCCCCACAGGAGGCACAACAGAAGGCCCGGTGCCATTGTCCCTCTGCTCTGGTTCTCTTCCTTCCAGTGCCTGGCCAGACCCAGCTCTGTGTCTCTGGCCAAGGTCGGGGCACCCCCGGGGCTCCCCTTTACTGATCTGGGCTCAAGAAGGCAGCCAACACCCGAGGACCAGCAACCCGGAGATCCTTGGCAGAGCAAAAGGAAGCCTCCACCCCTGCGGCCCAGAATCCCTCTGGGGACGAAGGAGAGCAGAAAAGCCGAGCCTGTAGGACGAAGAGCACTCAAGCCGCTCCGGAGAACTTCGGGAGAAGCCCAGGGAAGCCCCATTGACCCCTTCCCATCCCGCAGTCCAAGTTAGTGATATGCCCCCCTGGGCCAGCAGACCACCGGGACCTCAGCGTGGCACTGGCCTGCCCTGCCAACGCCGGAACATGGCTCTCCACCATCGCCCATGCTGACTCTCATGCCTGATGACTCACACTCACACACTCTCTCACACTCTCTCACATTTCTCAAAGCCATTTTCTTAGGCTTCTCCCCTTACATGCCTCTAATGCAAGGCTCTGGTCTACATGTGCTCTTTAAAACTCCACCATTGCTGTGGCTGCTCCAAACTAGGAAGCAGAGGGAGTCCATGAGGAGAGGGTTCAAATCCCCCCACTACTAAAATGCAATTTTCTCCCTCTTGATCTGGGCCCAAAGGGTCAGACAGCAGACTGGGGTGGGGGGAGGCTTGGCTTGTTCACCACGCCAGGAGGAGGACCAGAAATCCCCTCCCTTGGCCGCCCAGGAGGGGCTGGTTCCCCGTTGTCTTTGCCCGGCTCCCAGGCCGGGGGAGGGGGGAGGGACAAAGGCCCCTCCATCAGCTGAGGCCCGGGAGGGGGCACTCTGCCCCAGAACCCCAAGGTGGGCATCAAGCAGGGCTGGGGCTGGGCTTCTGAGCATAGTCTTGCAAAGGGAAGCGGCTGCCCGAGAGATGCTCGGCAGGTAGATCAAGCGACAAAAGACGAGCCACGGAAGAGGAAGCCTCTCTGGCGGGCATCAGACTGTCCTGTCACCAGGATTGCTCAGACATCAGAAAAGCAGATCAACAGACAGAAACAAGGAAGGACTGTTTAGTAAGAAGAGCTGGAGAGGCCAGAAGGAGCCCGGCAGGTGAGGCACAGACCAGTGCCGGGTGCTCTGCTTCACAACAAGCTGAGAATGGACGTGCGCGACACTGACGTGCAGACCACGTGCGCGACACTGACGTGCAGACCACGTGCGCGACACTGACGTGCAGACCACGTGCGCGACACTGACGTGCAGACCACGTGCGCGACACTGACGAGCAGACCACGTGCGCGACACTGACGAGCAGACCACGTGCCATGATACTGACGTGCAGACCACGTGCGCGACACTGACGTGCAGACCACGTGCGCGACACTGACGTGCAGACCACGTGCGCGACACTGACGTGCAGACCACGTCCGGCCCGGCAGTCCAGCAGAGGCAGGAGGACGTCCCAACTCCACAGCGCCAGGCAAACAGCTCTGCCTTACTTGACCAGCCCTGGGCATTCTCCTGTCCTAGAACTCAGGCCAAAGACAGCGGTTGGGTCAGGCTTAGAACAGATGATGCAGGAGAAGCGGCCACGGGCGGGGTGGGACTGATCACTGAGCGAGGAGTAGCGCCAATCACAAGAGAAGGTCTCTGTGGCTGTCATGTGATTGCACGATGACACGGATTTGAAGACCTTTCACGGAAACACAAAGACGGCGCTGGGCTGAGGAGGAAAGCAGCTGACCGGGGAACCTTTGATCAAGCAGCCCCAACAAGGCTTTGACCCCCAAGATGGAGAGACGAGTAACAGGAAGAGCGAAGACCAAAAGCCATCCCTCCACAGAGACATTTTCAAAGGAGGCCAAGAATCGGTTCTTTTTTCCTGCAACTCCTCCTCAACCACATGGAAGAAGGTTTCAAATGCCCAACCAGAGAGAGGTAAACCAAGGCAGCCCCGAGGTCCAACCTCCCATCCATCATAGTGACAGCAGTGGCGCTGGTCAGCTGAAGGGGCTACTGCATTGTTGGTAGAGCTGCGAACGGACTGCTCTGGACAGCAGTTTATCAGTGCCCAAAGTGCCCACACTCCTTGATCCAGAGAGTCCAGGGGCAGGCTGATGTACCCCAGAGAGGGTCCCGGCCAAGGAGAAGGCTCTCTGCACCCCAGATCCTGGGGAGAAAACACCTTGGGGTATTCTTCAAGGGAGCCAAAAAGTGGAAATGAGGAGACACCCATCGATCTGTGAATGGCAAGGGAAGTCAGGGTGCCCAAAAGTCGGGGAACAGCAGAGGACTAACTGTGAAGTGAGAAGCGTGATGAATGAGGAATGGCCTCACAGGACGGATGGTTGTTCAGTGGGCTCTCGTGTGGGCAGCAGTACCACCCATTGTACTTTAGTGCTGACCTCAATGAGCTAAACATATCATTAGTTTCCCTCTGATCCCCCGAACAGGCTTTTGTTCCTGTCAAGGTGAAGAGAGGGATAGCCCGTTTGTAGTGGTCCGGATCTGCGGGCAGAGTAGACCAAGGCAATATCCTCACTTTACTTGGTCTGGGCAAGTGGAGTGGGAACATTGCCAAGAAGAGAGAGGTCGAGGCAGATATTGGCTAGGCAGGGATGGCACAGGCGAGCTTCTACAAAGTGCCCGGCACAGGAACTGGCAGATTTGTTCGATCGTTTCAGTCATGTCTGACTCTTCATGACCCTATTTGGGGTTTTCTTGGCTGAGATACTGGAGTGGTTTGCCATTTCCTTCTCCAGCTCATTTTATAGGTGAGAAACTGAGGAGAGCAGGTTAAGTGACTTGTCCAGGGTCACACAGCTTGGAAGTGCACTGACATCAGCACCAACACAATCTGCTCCAGAGGGATGGAGCCTTGGTGTATATCTTAGTGTATACATTGGGGGTGGACGACGGGAAACCTGCATCTCCTGCGGGCAGCCGCGATCAGGGCAGGCAGAAGGGGCACACCTGGGGTGGAAGGTCAGGGTCTTGCATCACCAAAACCCACTCAGGAAGGAGTCAAGTTCCAGCAACGGGCCGACATGACTCAGATTGGGGACAATCACCAACAGGCACATATTTCCTCCAGAGATTGTCGGGTAAGACATTCCCTGGAGATCAATGTCTTGCCAGAGGTCAGTGGTATAAACTGTGACCCCACAGGAGTCAGGCCGGGTGTTGTGTGCAGTAATTGCATTTTCCAGATGGTGGTGACAAGCTTCGGTCTGCATTGATTTTGATCATAAACTAAAAGGCGACAAGAAGAAACAAGCAAGGCTTTGTCTGATGGAAGCAGTCAGCTGGAGCTGTGAAAGAAAATGGAAATTGGGTTGGGGAAGGGGATCAATTCACAGTTCCTGGGAAAGGATGGAGACAGTCAATTGCTTCCATCAGGAGCCAGCCCCAAGGCTGAACAGGAACGGCGGCACTTCGGGGTCAGCTTGGATTTGGGGGGACCATTGCCTGAGACTCAAGACTGACTGGAAATTGAGCCGAACACAGTGGCCTTTCAAGGGCTCCCTCTACTCTGGGTGCCACCGGAGTGGCTGCTGAGCCCAGGAAGAGAACGTCTGCCTTTATTATCACATTGCACGTTCTCCGGGGTGGAGGGTCCCCCCCCCAGTCTGGGAGCTTCCCCCTTCTGCCAGCATGTGTAACTTTCAGCAGCAGATTTCCCAAGCATCATTCTTGTGATTTCCTTCCCTTCCTCGTGCCCTTCACAGCCCGCAGAGCTGACGGGATGTTAATGCGGCAGAACCACTCCGTACCCTTTTTCAAGGCCAATTTTGCAATATGGGCAAAATGATTGGAAATGTCGTCCTGAAAAAGCGTGAGCCATCTGTCAGGGACTCCACAGAAAAGATCCACACTGCTCCTCAGCCAAGGGTGTGGATAAACTACGGCTGGCAAGAAATGTCCAGGCACGGGGGCTACCGTTGGGGTTTATGAGGACAAATTACACATTCTGGATTGTTCATTGCCTTGGGAAGATCGTCTTTCCCAGTGCTAACAAGCCACAAGGAAAGAAGGCAAAGGATAAGCGTCGACAAGAATGATCCAGATAAAAAAGCAGCCGGGGGGGGGGGGGGACTGTCCCTGCTGCGTCGCCCGCCAAATGCACAAGCCCCCAAGAGTGCCGGGTGGCCTATTTACATTCACAGGCGCACCCCTGTGAATAGTTCCTGGGAGCTTTATAAAAATAACCCCGTTAATATTTCATGGCAAACTCCAAAAGTACTTGGCGAATATTTATTCATGAAACGTATTCGGTGAAATCTTAAAGAGTGGGAGGGTGGAGCTGCTGTGATTAAATTATAGAGCTGGGATGTGGCTCTTTGGAGGAAGGGAAATGATTCACCCCTTTCTTCCCTGAAACATGAAAATATTGCCATTCAACAAGATAACAGCCAGTCCCACACGCTGGGTAACTGAGGAGTCCTGTGCTGGCAAATGGGAGAGGGCAGCAGGATGTCCTCCTCTCCCCCAAAGGTCAGACAGGCTCCTCTAGGGGCAAAACCAATGGAACCCCAAGGGCCAGCTTCCCACCCCCCCAAGGCCCAGGAAGAGCTTTGCAGAAGGGCTCCATGGGCGGCAGATGGAGAGGACTTGTGTTGACTTGTCTTGTTTTGTCTCTGCCTCTGTGGCCACATCCAAATCTCAGGGCTTGGCCCCCTGCCACCGCGTTGGACTGATGCCATTAGAAGAGCGCCCTGGGAATTGGTACAAACAAGAACACTGCAAGTGGGCACTTTCTGTTTCTCCTGATTCCTGCCATTTGTCTTCATCTGAGGCGCTGTCAGGGTGGTTCAGTTGATTTTCCACCGAGCCACACTTGCTTAGGGTGTTTGGAGAGGGAATGATGGGAAATGGGAACTCGGGGCTGCAAGAGGACACAATTCAGAAAAATGCCCATCTAAGTTGCTCCTCCAGAGAAACATACAAATAAATCACAGAAGACCAGTCCACCGTAGCTCCGCTTCAGAAAGCAAATGGCTGAAAAATGGAAAATGAAACCCAATTCTGCTGTACCTGGAAGGAGCCACAAGAGCACCCACATCAGCCTACCCACTGCAGCCAGCCATGCCGCCTGAAGTCCCAGAATCCCCATCCGAAATCGCAGAATCCGGAAGCATCTTCCCCTTCCACACCCACACACTAAACAAGGGGTCACCAAGCCTTGGCTGGAAGAGCTCCATGGAGGGGGAGTAGTGAAGACAGTGTCCTTCACAGACCTAAGTCTGCTTCTTGATAGTTTTCCCCCACCAGTCTTAGTCCTGCTTTATGGGGCCAAAATGAGCAGCATTTACAAGTGCTCCTTCATGGGGTTGTGGTGAGGGTCAAACGAGATGATCCACGTCAACTTTGCCAGCCTTGGGGCACTCTAAAACACTTGAGATATCTGTAACCCTTTTCCCCATATGGCAGGGATGTCTCAAGCCCCACGTGCCCTGCCTACACCTTCCCATCTTCAAGTTAACCCTCTGCAGTGCCCTTCACTGGTCCTGACATGGCCTGAGCATAAGGTCCTCCCCCAAGCCGGCTGACATCCGTCCTCTGGAAGCTTTCAGGGCATCAGTCCCTGCTGCAGACGTTGAAGGACCAAAACCAAAGAGAGGGGGATTTCTCCGCCCTCTCTGCCCTCTCACATGCTCTCTTCCTGTAATCTAAGTTCATGTTGGCTTCCTCTGCTATCACCATACTCCGGAGGTTCATGCCGAGCCAAGTTATGCCCACTAAACCCTGCCCCAGATCATGCTCAGACACCTCACTGGCTCCTGCCTCCACCACTGCAGACCTGGGCTGTTGACTTGTTGAACCCAAGCACAAGACTTTACCTTTGCCCCAACCAGATTCCATGTCACTCAATCCAATGCAATGTTCAAACCCACTGCGGTCCCTTTGGATCCCATCTCTGTCGTCTAGGGTGCTGGCCATCTGTCCTGCTCAGATCTGCATCATCTGAAAATTTGATGGGCATGGTGTCCCCACCCTCATGCAACTCTGCTCCACTCCAGGACCCTGGGATGCTCCACCGGAGACTTCCTTTCAACTCTGACCCCCAGAGGATCCCATTAAGCCCTGGGGACAGTATGTCAGGGAGGCCCCCAAGCTCAGGGTTTCCTCTCTGCTGCTCCACTGGTTCTGTTGTTGACCGACTCAGGTAGGAGCTAACTAGTCATCATCCAGGGTGCAGACTCTCCTGGATGGTGATGCTCTGCCATGTAACAAAGGTCTTAGAACTTGAACCTCAGAAGTTGAGCCCCTCCTTTTACACGTGAGGAAACTGAGGCTTAGAGAGCAGACCTGACCAATCTCTTCTCTCTGCTTATAGATGTAGCCTTCTCAGACCCTCCTTGTGACCCACCTAGATTAAAGTGACAATGGCTCTTCAATGCTCTCCCAGCCTCTAGTCAGTGCCTGCTTTAGTCCTTCCTCCAAGGATGAAGGGATGTTTCTTAATCAGAGATCTGACCATGTCACTCCCCTACCCCACACCTACCAAGGACTCTAGAGTCAAATACAAACCCCTCCGCTTCCCTTTGCAAGACTATGCTCCCAGAAGTCCAGCCCAAGGATCCTGTTCGAGTGTTCCCCAACAGTCCTCCACCTGAGCACTAGCCATGTCCCTCCCTCCATCCATCCAAGATACATTGCAAACACCATCTTTGGCACGAAGTCTTTCCTGATCCCCTTCCCCAACTGCTCATTCTCTTGGGAAGCAGCTGGGGGCTCAAAGGAGAGAACCATGGAGTTCCTGACGTCAGAAAGACGCAAGTTCAAATCCTCCCTCAGAAAGCTATGTGACCCTGGGCAAGTCACTTAACCTCTGTTTAGCATCACTTAAGCTCTGTTTGCCTCATTTTCCTCATCTGTAAAAAAGGGGGTAATAATACCTACCTCCCAGGGTTGAGTTAATACTTATAAAAAGCAGGTAGCCCAGTTCCTAGCACTAGTAGGTCCTGGATAAATGCTTCTTTCCCCTCCCAAACTCCCTTGTATTTTACTGCCTTGAACTTATTCACTTCCTGCTTGTTCTATATAAACTGCAACATGTATTTACTGTCTTCCTAGTTCAAATTGAAGTTGCTTGTGAGTAGGGATTGTTTCAATCGTGGTATTTGTATCTCTAGCACAGTGCCAAAAATATATGCAGTAGATGCTTAATAAATGCTTGTTGATTGGTAGGTTAATTTCCCAGGACCTAACAGGTGGTTAATATCAAAGGTTGGGTTCGAAGTAAGATCCTCCACTTCTAGAAACAAGATTCAACATTAGACCGCACTGCCTCCTAGTTATTCCAGAAGTATTGCAAGCAGAGCAGAGAAAGTGCCAGGGCCATAGCATCTGAATGGAGGATGAAAAAGAGGATGATCATGCCTCGTCCCGGAGATGCAGAGGCATCGAGACCACCATTGCAAAGGCATTGGGTTCTCCCCGAAGGTCTTGTATTCCTCGAGATAGCCTTCATGCTTCTGTTGACAGGCTCTGGCCACCCATCCTTCTAATGGGATCCCTGGGAAAAGCACTCCCCAGAGTTGGGCCCCTTCTGAACTGATAAGCTAGGATGAGCATGCCAGACTCTCTCTTTCCTCTGAGAGGAATGCATGTTTAGAATGCCTTCTATGGCTTTAGCGAAAGCACTGACAGAGAAGTCCAACTACTCCTGAATTATCATGGTGGGAGAGGGGGGCGGGAAGCCATCACAGCCAGACTCCCTCGGCCCCCGGCTCTGTCGAGGGAGGCTCTTGTCCTCTTCTGCCTCTGCTTTGGTGGCCCACAGAACACCTGAGGACACAGTACAGAAGGTGTTCTCTCAGGCGACCTCCCATTCTGGCCATAAGCAAGGTTAGGGAGCAAAGCAATGGCCCCAAAGATTTACACTAAGGAAAATCGGGGCATGGAAGCGCTCTCCAGCAAGTGAATGAGGACTTCAGCCCATAGTTCTGACTGATGGAAGACAGACCCAAAGACATAGTCTCAGGGCTCCGAGCAAATGTACCTGAAAATGTGAAGGCAAGTCTGGTGCCTCCCAGCCACCAGTCCATGGCCTGAGATAGCTGCCATTCACAGCAGCACCAGTCTGCTTGGGCCCTCCGCTCCGATAGGGATTTCTGCCATTAACTCCAGGCCCCCACATCATGGGGGAGTCCACAAGGTTCCAGTCAAGAAGCTGATGCACAACTGGCTGCCTGGCCTGACTTGTTGGCCCCAGTCACTTTTTCCCAGGAGGAGAAAAAGCTCCATTCCCAAATGTCTGTTTGTGTTTATCTACTTCCATTTTCAACAAGCATTTATTAAGCCCCTGCTGTGTACCAGGAAAAGTGCTAGGCAATGTGACTCCAACAACAAGAGGGAAACAGCCGCTGCCCTCAGGGAATTTGTGTTCCTCACTAAGAGGAGAGAAGAGCCACCTGTGGAGGCAAATGCAAACTGATAAACGATCATTTGGGAGGAAGCTGGGAAAGGCCTGACTTTGAAGATGGCATCTTAGCGAGTCTTGAATAAAATCAGATTCTCCAAGATCAAAGTGAGGAGTGAGAGCAGTAAAGGGCTGGGCTAGCGAAGCAAAATGGAGTCAACCGATGGGGAGTAGGAAGACTTGACTTGACCCAAGCATGTAGGGGAGAGAATCGGATAACTAGGGAGAGGTAGGAAGGGGGCAATGGATCTGGGGCCATTGAAACGCCCAAACAGAAGAGTTCCCCATTTATTCTAGAGGTCAGAGGGAGCCCCTGCAAGTTGCCCGAGTAAGAGAGTGATAGGGCTAGAGCTTCACTGGAGGAAAGTCACTCTGGCTGCTTCATGGAGGAGGAATCACAGGGAGGAAGGAGACCTGATAGCAACAGTCTAGGCAACCGGCAATGGGCCCCCAACTAGAGTAGTGGCTGCATGGGTGGAGAGAAGAGAATATGCCCTACATAGGGGGAGGGGGACGCTGTAGAAATGGAAGCAAGATCTAGTGACCCCGAATTGAGGAGCTGAGTGAGAATGCCTCCAGGCCAGAAAAAGAGGAAAATGCGGAAGAGGGATGGCTTGACATCCCTCAAAAGACATATGAGATAGATGGAGGACTGAAGGCCAGGCAGAGGCAGAGAGAGAGGGGGGGAGGGGGAGAGAGGGGGAGGAGAGAGGAATGGGGTGGGGGGAGAGAAAAAGAGAGAGGGAGAGGGAGGGAGCGAGACAGAGAGATCCACAAAAACTTTCATTGCTCCCCAATGTAGAGCTTCCTCTGATCCCAGCAGCTGGCACAACTCCTGGACTGTAGCAAGTGCTTAAATACTAGTTGTGGCTATTGACCACAGATGATCTGCCCCAAGTTAACCGATGTAAAAGGCCAGAAGAGGAGCGCCAATGCCTGTAGCAAAGCGCAGCTAACGGTTCTCGCTCTCCTTCCCTCTCCCTCAGCTCCACGCTGGTTGTCCTCCATCACAGCCTCTGGGCTGGCTTCTCCTCCTCCGAGGCTTGCCTGCCTCACTCCCTCCACAACCCAGCAGACCAGACTTCCAAAAGCACTCCTTTGCCCCCGAGCTCTTTGTCACTCACCAAATAAGGAGCTGCTCCCTTGATGCTCTGGCCTTCATGGCAGCGTCTACATTCTGGATGATGGAGGCTCTCCACCTCAGGCACAAAAGGCTAAGGACCTTCAAACTAGAGAAGAGACTTCATGGGATGGGAGCAGTCTCATTCTGGAGCTGGAGGAGGTTTCAGAAACCACCTTGTCTGTCCACTTCACAGATGAGCACCCTGAGGTGAGGGCAAATGGAATGTGTAGCCCAATGTCACCCAGGCAATGGCACTGGAATCCAGGCCCTGACCCCCAAGCCACAAAATGTTTGTGAAGGGAAGAGCACCCCTGAAGGACACCCTGAAGCAGGAGAGATCCGGATCCATCCAGAAGCTACTTATTAGAGCCAGACAAAGCTCCACTTTATTCCAAGCAGCTAATTTACGTTGCTGACTTGGGAGTCAATGCTCAATTCCTTCCTGGTAGACATGTCCAAGTTCAAAGCAAATCAGAATGTAATACAAACGAGCTCATTAGCAAACCTCCTATCCTGGGCTCTCGTTTCTTAGTGGTTGGTCTATTCTCAGTTCCCTCCTTAAAAGAAGAAATCGTTCCTGGCCCCAGCTGAAGCTCTTCCCAGGATCCCTCCCTGCACAGCTGCTGATCATCCAAGAGATGAGCAATGGCCTGGAGCCCCCAGTTCAGGGCTTGGCATCCACCACAGTTCACCTTCAAGCTTTCCCCATCGATGTCACGCTGCTGCCTGCCAAAATGTTTATTCTACGTGATAATAAACTAAAATGAAACCAATGTGACCAGTTAGAAGTAAGTGTACCAAAGTCTTGGATTTGGAGACAAAAGATCTGAGTTCAAGGTCTGGCTCTGTCCTTTTCCTCTGGGTGACTGGCACACACACGTGTCTCTGAGCCAGTTACCTCTCATGAAATGGGGAAACTATGATGCCAGGCCTGCCCCTCTCCCAGGGCTGTTCTGAGAATCAATGGAGAGGAGAAGAAGAAAGCACTTTGTCATGGAAAGGGGTTTCATCACTGAGTGACTGTTATCATAGATTGGAGTTATTATTACAATCAAAGCTGGTCTCATTTCCAAAGTGAACACCCGAGGGAGCTTCTGCTGGGCCTCCTCTAGTCCTGACCCCACACCCAACTGCTCCTCCCTGCTGCTGGGGCCAAGATAGGCACAATAGAAGAGCTTCTTGGGGCTCTCCCACCAGGAGCTCATCAGGAACCAAAAATGTCCTGAAGATAAAAAGATTCTGACAATGAAATGAAAAAGGGGAAAATCTCTGCTGGAGCCCCCATCTAGACAACATCTAAATCAGCAAAGCCCACCACCAGCACCCTCTGGGAAAGGAGCTTTCACTCCCAGCTGGGTGGCAACAAGCTCTCTCTGTAGAGGACAACTCCTGGGGGCTCATCTGCCCTCTGACGGTATCCTGATGGCAAAGTTCATCTCCTAGGAGGCAGAGATGATAAAGAGCCAGAATGGCGTCTGGGAAGAGCCCCTTGTAGCCTAATGAGCTGCCCTTCCCTGAAGCTAATGAGGGAGTCAGCCACTTGGGGTGGGCGCTCCCTCCACTGGGAGTCACTGAACACCACTGGGACATTCAAGGGTAGACAGACTCACTCAACAGAGCTCAGCAAGCAAAATCAAGTGCTAAAAAAATTCTGGACAGCAGTAAAGAAATGACTTTCCCTTGGAGCCCAGCATCTGCCCCTGGCTTTCCTGAATTCTCTAGATCGAATAGTCTGGATCCCAGAGGCAACTGGTCTACTTTAAGAGTAAAGGACCGTGAGGACCAATAGGATCTTAAGCCTCAAACATGGGCAAAGATGGGCTCTAAGAATCTAAAGGCTGCAAAGGGAACTTCAAAGAGGATTTCATTCAACACTTATTTTTTGGATGAGAAAACCAGAGTCCTAAAAAGAGAGGCAGCCGGGCCAAATTTCCACAGGAAGCCGATAGGGCAAGACTCTAAGACTCCTGGCTCCCAGGCCATCTTGTGCTGAAGGGTGGCCAAGATCAAAGCCATCTTTTTCAACACCCGAAGGAAAGGTGTCTCCCTTCCTTTGTACTAATCAGACCACATGGAGGGCATTGAGTTCCATTCTGGGTACCACACTTTAGCAAGGACACTGGAAGCTGGAGGATATCTGGGGAAAGTGGCCAGGATGAAGGACCTCAAGATCTTGTCCTCTGCGGATTACTGAGAAGAATGGGGGCTCCTCAGCCTGGGAAAAGGAAGACATCAAGGTCCACGAGAGGTGCGTCCAAGGACTGGAGGCCTGTGGAAGAGAGATGAGACTTCTCTGTCTAGTCCCAGAGGGCTGAACGAAGAGGGATGGAGTGAAAAAAGACGAGGGAGAATGATGACAAAAACCAAAACCAACCTTCCCAATTAGAGCTCGTCCAAAATGGAATGAATGGGCTGCCTTGGGAGAGTGGTTTTATTCCTTGGAGGACTTCAGGGAGGTCCATGGAACTTGCCATTCTTATGCAGATAGAGGATAGAGCAGAGGCCTCCCTCCTACCCGAACACTGTGCCATCTTTGGGGCATGTCAACATCATCTGTTCCTCTCTGCTTTCCAACATCTCCTCCTCCAATATCCAACATTTCCTCTTCCCAGGAGGAAAAATGGCAACCAGCCATGCTGGGCCACTCCTTTTTTCTGTCCTTTTCTCCTAAATGAGTCACGTTTCTCACCCTTTGGAGATTTAAAGGTGAATAACAAGGCCTGATGGCCAGAAGGCCAAGCCCCAGCTCTGAGTTCTTTTCCAAGGTCCAAGTTAGTGCTCCAAACAGCATTCGCATATCCATGTCACCAATCCTTGAATTTTCCCCCTTACCTGGGGCCCGTGGGTCAATCAATAAACATTTGATGTGCCAGGCATCGTGCTAAGTGCGAAGAGGTAAAAGACAGCTCCTGCCCTCAAGGAGTGCCCCATCTAAGGGGGAGCCAAGGGCACACAAATATATACAAAACAAGACTACATCCAGGATAAATAGGACATAGTGAGCAGAGGGAAGGCACAGGAATGAAGAAGGGCTGAGGAAAGCTTCCTAGGAAGGTGGGATTTTCAATGGGACTTAAAGGCAGCAGGGAGGCTCAGGAGTCAGAGCAGAAGAGGGACAGTATTCCAGGCATGGAGGATGACCAGAACCCCGAGATGGAGGGTCTTATCAATGGAACAGCCAGAGGCCAGTATCACTGGATCCAAGAATATGTGCTGGGGAATAAGAAAGCCGGAAAAGCAGGCGAGAGCTGGGTTAAGAAAGGGCTTCGAATGACAAACAGAGCTTTTATAAATGCTTCTGGCAGCCACAGGGAGTCACTGGAGTGTGTTGAGGAGAGGGCTGACATGATCAGGCCTATACTTTAGAAAAGCCACTTTTGTGGCTGGCTGGAGGGTGGACTGGAGGGGGAGAGACTCAGCAGGCAAACCCTCCCCAATAGCTATTTCAATAGTCCAGACATGAAGTGATAAGGGTCTGCACCAGGGTGGGGGCAGGCTCAGAGGACAGAAGGGGGAAAGGGTGTTCAAGAGGTGGTGCTGGGTGAAGTGGACACACCATGAGCTCAGACGCTGGGGGTGACAGACAATGAGGAGTTTAGGGTGATGCCTAGAGTCTTTCCCCAGTGAGCATGTTTTCCCATGCTGAGAAATGCTAGAGACAGAGCAGAGAAGCTCCAGAGTCTATTGAGAGAACACAATTGCAATCAAGGTGAAAGGCATAGAACAATGGCTCCCATCATCACTGTGCCTGAGACCTGAGGAGAAGACTGGCAGTGCTGGGGAGTTCAAGGTGCCCTCAACTGAAAAAAAAGAGTGAACAACCACCCTCCACCCCACCCACCCTATGGGCCATCGAGACTTGGGGGAGAGGGGCCGCAAGAGATGAGCCATGAGGGAGGGACCATGAGAGAGGAGCCACAAGAGACAGGCCATGAGAGAGAGCCCACAAGAGAGGGACCACAAGGGAGGAGCCACAAGAGACAGGACATGAGAGAGGGGCCACAAGAGAGGAGCCACAAGAGGGGCCACAAGGGAGGGGCCACAAGAGAGGAGCCATGAGGGAGGGGCCATGAGGGAGGAACCACAAGAGATGGGCCACAAGAGAGGAGCCACAAGAGAGGGGCCATGAGAGAGGAACCATAAGAGAGGATCCATGAGAGAGGAACCACAAGAGATGGGCCACAAGAGAAGAGCCACGAGAGAGAGCCCACAAGAGAGGAGCCATGAGAGACAGGCCATGAGAGAGAGCCCACAAGAGAGGAGCCATGAGAGACAGGCCATAAGGGAGGAACCACAAGAGAGGAGCCACAAGAGAGGGGCCATGAGGGAGGGGCCACGAGGGAGGGGCCACAAGCATCAGCAGCTCATGGACTTTCAACACCGATTCAGGACTAATCATTGGGCCTTCCAGGACTCTCATCTTGTTTCCCTTTTTATTTTAACAATTATTTGCATTGTTGTTTTCTTAGTTAATATTGGGAATGATGTATTTTCAGAGGGAGCTGGTCTCAGTGCACAGGGGGAAGGGGAGTCCCAGGCATGGAAGCAGATAAACTGCAGAAACTGGGAGTCAAGAGAGGGAGGAACCAGCCTGATGTCTCCTAAGTTCCTCTCTACCCCACAGGTTACATCTGGTTGGGGTTGGAATTCATCACGGGACTGACCGGCTAACGAAGGAATGACTCCCAAATATCCCTTCACAAGCACACACATGTTCTCCCACTTACACGCATGTACACGTATACACACAGCCCCTCTACCTGCTGATTTCCATCCTTTTCCCATTTCCCAAGGAAGAGTCTTTCATCTTGGTGGTGGGAGGAAATGAAGGAGTCGGCCAGAAAGACGCAACCACCCAAAGGCTGTGGCGGCCACCGTGGGACCACCCTCAGGCCTACCTGCCTGGAAAAACGATCCCCTCCCTGAAACTGCAGGGACCTTGCTCTGCCATCGCCGCATGGTGGGCCTGGGGAGTTGGGAGCAGAGGAGGGGGTGGGAGGCTGGAGCCTGGTTTTCCCTTCATCTAGGTGTGCCCAAGCCAGTGGCGTGTACACAGTAGCCATCTCATAAATGTTTGCTGCACTCGATTCGAATCTTGAAGAATTTTTGAGCAAGAAGAATGTAGCTAGGGGGCAAATGGGTGGCTCAGAGGATTGAGAGCCAGGCCTAGAGATGGGAGGTCCTGGGTTCAAATCTGGACTCAGACACTTCCCAGCTGTGTGACCCTGGGCAAGTCACTTAACCCCCATTGCCTAGCCCTTATTGCTCTTCTGCCTTGGAACCAATGCACAGTATTGACTCCAAGATGGAAGGTAAGAAAGGAGAAGAAGAAGGGGGAGGAGGAGGAGAAGAGGAGGAGAAGAGGAGGAAGGAAGGAAGGAAGGAAGGAAGGAAGGAAGGAAGGAAGGAAGGAAGGAAGGAAGGAAGGAAGGAAGGAAGGAAGGAAGGAAGGAAGGAAGGAAGGAAGGAAGGAAGGAAGGAAGGAACAAGAGGAAGAGGAGAGTGGCTTGTCTCAGCCAGTCATTTTATAGATTAGGTAACAGTTCCCAAGGGTTTACCATGATTGACTCAAGGGCATACAGTCAGCCCATGGTAGAGCTGATAGACTCTACAAATGGAAGGCATTTAATTTGGCCTGATTCTAACCTAGCATCAAGGAGAAAACTTTTTTAAAAAAACTTTTATATACCTAATATATAAAACACTGAAAAGAAGGTGTCCAGACCTCTTGGTGACAGGACAAGGAGAGCTATGGAGGGCACCAAAGAAAAATGCAATGAGAACAACAACAAAAAAAGATAGAAAGATGAGATGGAAGGAGGGGAGTGAGAGAAGGAGGGAAGGAGGGAAGGAAGGAAGGAAGGAAGGAAGGAAGGAAGGAAGGAAGGAAGGAAGGAAGGAAGGAAGGAAGGAAGGAAGGAAGGAAGGAAGGAAGGAAGAGAGAAAGAAAGAAGGAAAGAAAGAAGGAAAGAAAGAAAGAAAGAAAGAGAGAGAGAAAGAGAGAAAGAAAGAAAGAAAGAAAGAAAGAAAGAAAGAAAGAAGGAAGGAAAGAAAGAAAGAAAGAAAGAAAGAAAGAAAGAAAGAAAGAAAGAAAGAAAGAAAGAAAGAAAGAAAGAAAGAAAGAAAGAAAGAAAGAAAGAAAGAAAGAAAGAAAGAAAGAAAGAAAGAAAGAAAGAAAGGAAGGAAGGAAGGAAGGAAGACAGACAAGGAAGGGCAATCCTTTATGTTCTCTCTGTTATGAAAGAATGACTGAATAGGGAAAATTCTCCAAGCATTGCTTTAATTCTGTTGAACAGCATTTATTGTCTGCTACGGGCTAGGGAATTCCAAGACAAAAATGCAGCCTTCCCTCCCCTCAAAGAGCTTCCACTGACTGGAGCAGACAAGCTCTCCGGGGGCAGCAGATCTTGGGGAAATAGCAGCCAGCAGGGAGAAGTCTGGGGTCTCCTGCAGTGGCCCTTCCCTCTTGGCCCCTGCCCGCGCCTCCTCGGGCCATGTTCTCTCTTCCTCATGCTGGCAGGCTGGGCTGTGCCCTGGGGGCTCGGACGCTCATACCAAGTAGAGCCCCGGAAAGTGAGGGCAGAACACGTGGGAACATACGTGTGTCCTGAAGAGAAGACATTTTTCTTTCCAACAAATTGAAAACAACCCGCCAAGTCCTGCGCCTGAGCCGTGCCTCGAGCGTGCGGCAGCCTCTGCCACGGGTCACTTTCCCTGGGAGCTCTGAAGAGCTTCCCAGCCTCCGGCAGTCGTTTCCCTGAGGAACGTGTGCCCAGGCTCCAAGGCGCTGAGCCCCCTGCTAAGGTGGCCGTCCACCCCGCGGGGAGCCTGCGTCTGCACGCTTCAGCACGGCGAGGGCCAGCAGAGCTCCTCCCGTCCCGCCTTGGATTCCGCCCGGGCCGGTAGGGGGGTCTCTGGGTCAGCCGCCGCCCTGGACCCGCGAGCGGATGTGGCGAGGCAGGGGGAGCGCCTGCGCGGGCGGGGCGGACGTTTCCCAAGACTAATGGCAGGACGTGTGTCACACTTTATGAACAACAAAAATGAGCCACCCGTCAGCGCGAGCCTCGAGCTCGTATTTTATTAAAGAGGAAGAAAACTCTCATTTCCCTGATTTCCCTGAAACTGCCTCAACCTCGTCTATTCTTGGAGATGAGAAGCGCCAACGAAATGGGCTGCTTGAGAAAATGGCAGGCAGGACGCAGAAGGACAATGAACGCGCCGCTGATGCCGCTTTTCATTTAGCAAATGGCCCCGTTCTATGTCCGAATCCGAAAGCCGATGACCTCTGGGGCAGAGAGGAGGAGAGGAAGGAGAGGGAGGGCCCGAGGAGGGCAGGTGGCCTCATCGATGGCCACCAGCTCCCGCCCTGCTGCCCTGGCAGCCTCCTGGACGAGAGGCAAAATCCCCAGAAGCCGGCCAGCCGCCCTGGTCTCACCGCCTTCCAGAGCCGCTGCTCAGCTTCCCTTCCCAGCCTGCAAACACGTGGTTGAGCGTGGAGGCCAGAGGGCTCACCAAACTAGCCGCGCCATCAGAGGACTGCTCAGGAGCCCGCCAGCCCTTAGCCAGCTGGGCGTGGGCGTCCCATGCTGCCATCTGCCCTTCAGCAGTCTTTCCGCCTGCCCCTGGTGCCCTCAGACCCGACCAGGCACAGGAAACGACAGAGATCCCGGGAGGCCTGGAGGCCGAGAGCCCAGGCAGAGCTCCCGACTCAGAAAGGGCAGAGTCCCTCCGGGCCCCTTTTTCCTCATCTGTAAGTGAGGGGCACCCCTTGCAGCCCTGACCCCAAGATCCCATCCCCTCTTTCCTCCGCCCCCCACGGCACCCGGCCATGGCTGTCCTTCATCTAAGTGCTTCTCTCCCATATTTCCTCTGGTGTGTCCATCCTTTCACCCTCATCAAACACAAGCTGGGGGAGGACAGGCAGGGGTCCGTGCGTGTCCCCGGCCCGAGGCCCCTCACTCATTCCTGAGGCGCAGCTGCTGCCTCTTCAATCCCATCCCATTCGTGGTGCTTTCAAGAGGGCTCCTCCTCCTCTGCCGTCACCCGGCTTCTTGCGGGGACTGGCTGGCCCCTGGGAGGGGGAAGGGACCCCATTGCCAGGTAGGGACCGAGTCTGTGTCCTGGAAGGAGAGGCGTTTGCAGCCGGTGAGCCCGGAGTACCTCTGGCGAGGTCCCTGGGGGTGACCCTACATGCCCTCTGCTGGCAGGACCCCTGTTTCCAGGGAGCAAAGCGTGTGGTCGCCGGCCTTGTCCCAGGAGGAGGACGAGGGCGCGGGGTCTCCTGCCCTCCACCCTGGGCGACCCCATCCTTACTGAGGGTCAGAGGGCGGGGCTGTCCTCGTATCAGAACCGAACCAAGAAGCTGGGCCAGGATCTGGACCCCCCCGGAAGGCAGCCTCCAGCCCCAAAGGTCGGCCAAGGGTGCCGGGCACAGCCGGAGTCTCCGGCCATGACTTATGCCAAGTGGAGGGAAGAGAAGTCCTGGAGAGGACAGCAGGCAGAGGGAGTCTGCACGGCACTGCCCATCCCCAGCGGGCTTGGAGAGCCTCCCAGCTCCCCCGATGCCGCCAAGGCCCTTCCGCCGTGGGCACCATCTTGAGCCAAGAAGCCCCCGGGGCAGGCAGAGCCGCCGGTCCAGCTTGATGCCGTCCACTATTCCGGAGCCGAGTCCATCTCTCAGGCGGCGCGCTGACAGCTCCTTCCCTCCATTCTCTCCCCTCGCTGAGAGCGGGCGGCCCGTCCGCATGATCCTTCCTTCTTTCCATCTCTGCACAATTTATCACCCGACTAAATGCTCAATAAACTTTATTAATTAACTGCATAAAAATTATGGGCATCTGTGGAGAGGGCAATCAATAACGCGGAGAGGACGAGGAGCCTGAAAAGCTTGGAATTGGCCCCAAAATGAATGGCCTGGACGGGCCATCAATTCTCGAGGCCTGAGTTGGCAGCGTCTCTGGTGGCGCCACCCTTCCTCGGAGACGGTCTCTCGGGATCGTTCACTTTCCATCCAGAGATCGCCGTGGAGACGGCTCACGTTTGGTCCTCCGGACGCCCCTCATCTGCCCCTGAAGCTAGCAAGCCTCAGCACTCAAGTCAGTCCGTGTAGGCTCGGAGCCCGGAATGCCGGACCTCCAGGCATTGCTGCCCCATCACGCCATCTCTTCCAGCAAACGAACAAAAGACAACAAGGTGTCGGCCTGCTCCCAGCATCCTCGTCCTCTTCCTCGGGGAACGCCTTTGGACTTAAGGGTTCTCTAATCACAGAAACCCACAACTAAACTTTGGGAGAGGCCGGTCCTCCTCCCATTGCTGCCTCCACAGCAGGCTTCTCGCCGCCCGGCTCAGAAATGGCTCTGCATCCCCACCCTCGAGGGCATCCCCGACGAGCTGGCCTCCGCTCCTTCCTGTCGCCAATCCATCAGCTCCGCGAGCTGCTTAATGCTCTCTGCGGGGCTCCACAAAGCCCACCAAAAGGCCCACGTCAGCAAAATGCCCTGACAAAAGCCAGGCGTGCCAGGCCTTAGGTCCCTGGAACTCGGGCAGGCTTGGAGGAACTCTGCGCTCTGAGCCCAAGGCCAAAAGGCCCTTCCTGCATCCTCTGCTTCGCTGATGAGGTTGCTGTAGCCATGCAGGGGCTGCCCAGCTCTCTCCTGCTGCTGGCTCACACTCACCTAGCACCTACTCATCTGCACAGGGAAGGCTGACACCACTGAGGCACAGAAGCCTGGCGAATACGTACAAAGCAGAGGTTTTGATGTTTAAATATCCTTCTGTCTTCCTGTGGTTTGAATCATTTCCAGGCCGTAGCACGGCCAAGGAAAATGGAGTGATGCAACGCCGGGATGCGGGTGCTCCCCGCTGCTGGATGGGGGGAAACCACAGCAGTGTTTCCTGCTTCTGAACCTCTAGAGATTATCTGTCTAAGGGCACCATTCAGGAAACCAGAGTTGCTCTGTCTACCTGCTCAGGGCCTGGCAGGGGGATCCAGCAACACCTTCGGAGAGGAAGAAAGCCTCTGGGAAAGAGTCAATTCTTGAGAAAAGCCAGAAGCTACCATCACCCAAGCAGAGAAGAGCAGGAAGAGGCACCCAGGGCCATTCCCTGCCTCTGTGCCTGAGTTCCAGGCAGGGCTAACCTCACAGAAGTGCCAGGTATGCCGTTTGGGAGAAATCCTGGGATGCTCATTAAAGACGACATGAGAGATTCAACAGGACTTCTTCCATCACTCTCCCTCCAGACACTGGTAGGTCCCATTAAAAACAGATTCTATTCTTGCCAGAGGCTAGTGAGTTGGAAGAGTTTTCAGAGGCTCCGGGTCCCATCTGACCCTGGCAGAGATCCCTTCTTCCCCACTGGACAATGGTCCCCCGGGCTCTGCTTAGAGGTCTCCATGGGTGGGTGACCCAATACTTCCAGAGGTAGCCATTGCTCTTGAGCCTTCTCTTGCCATGTTTCTGGTATCCTCCTCCCCCTCCTTCTTACCATGGCCCTGGGGATCACCCTCGTTCAAGTTCTGGTCCCATCACTATTCACTTTTCCTCCACGCTGTTTGCCACCACCATGCTGCCATCACCCTGATCCAGGGCTATTCTGAGAAATGTTCAATAACCGGCTCTCTGAAAGAAGAGTGTGCTGTTTACTTGAGTTTAGTCTGCATTATTAGCACTTTCTCCCTAACTTTCTCCGGTTTAGATAATCAACAGCACAATAAATCATGGCCTGACTTGTAGCACTTGCCTGCCAATTTCTGAGGCACAAATACTCGCACTGTCGAGTTAACAACCAATGCTACAAGCTGGGCGCAGCACACTCCATCCCAGTTACACTCGCATCCCTATCACCTCCCCAGCCAGCCATCTTTCCAATAGATCCGTCCATCGTAGGGCGGGGTTTTGACCATATCATGCATTTGGTCAAATATCTGCCATGACTCCCTACTGCCTACCGAAAGACGAACTCCTTGGGCGCATGAATCTTGGACGAAGTGACATTACATTCTGGCCCTGACCCACCTTTCCATGGAACCTCTTCCTGCTCTGCTATAGGAACACTCCATATCCAGTCAAATCAGCCCCACAAGATCCATTCCTCTCTTCTGCCTTTAACAGCCTCTCCCACCTGTCTGAACCCTGCTGCTCTTCAAGCACCAGATCACAACGCACCTCTTCTGGGAAGCCCACCTAATGGCGTCACATCTGAACTCTGAAGTAGCATTTCTTGTGCTGCCAATCCCTTGGTTGTTCAGGGTCTACTTAGCTGCCTTTTCTTCTGAACTTGGCATGTCTCCAACTAGATGGGGATCCCCTAAAGGGCAATAACTGTTTCCTACATCTCTCTAGGCCCTCTCTGCCTTGAACATTCAGAGTGTCAATCAATCTTTACTGGTTGAAAGATGGATCGATAGATGAATGGATGGATATGATGGAATAAGGGATAGATGAATGGTTGGATGGATGGATGGATGGATGGATGGATGGATGGATGGATGGATGGATGGATGGATGGATGGATGAAATAAGGACTGCATAGAGGGATGCATGCAACAATTGTGATGGGAAGGATACGTATGTCTGATGTGGCTCTTTTGGATCCTAACAACATAATAAAAAATTGAATCTTTGAAATGTTCTTTTTTTAATTTTTCACTAAAGATACAAATATGTACTATAAAAGGCCATGTAGAACTCCAGAGTTTAGATACAATACAGAAATATACTTGAGCCTCAAGTGTATAAAAGCCAGAGCATCTATACATCCACCCATTCTTCTGGAGCGCTCATGAAATCCCTATATTTTCTGCTTAATTCTTATCCAATCCCAGTGGGATCTAGGGTTCAAGCATCAGGCCCATTAATGGAAATGTTGGGACCCAAAAAAGTCATTTTCTCCCCTACTGGGGCCCAAATGGTGGACTTCAAGGCTCAGAATCTCCAGGTGGACCAAAACTTCTCTATCAACCTATATTCATATTCTCCTGAGCCATATTTAAATGAGGAAGACATATCCTATTATTAGTGACAAAACATATTCTATCATTGACCACATCTCCCAGAACCAGAGTCTACATCAAGGCCTCCCAGATGTGGCCTTGAAGAACAGCAAGACATCTCCTCTTACTATGAATGAAGGGAAGGTTCTACGAAAGATCCTCGAACAATACATTTTAATTCCAAAACGAATAACGGGACAGAAGAAGTTTTTCAAAATCAAAGAATAGAAATCACATGGCAGTTAATTACTCATCCACAGGGGAAGGCTATGGAGGTCATTGCAAAGGCATCAATGGTAAATCCAGTTTTGTAACCAGAAAATTGGCTTTACATTGGTTCATCAGCTACCCAACAAACTGGGCATTATGCCTTAGAAGATTGAACGTCCAACAAAATACATGGACTGTGAGCAAGGTGCAGGAAAAGGAAGGGAGTGGGCAATAAAAAAAAACATGCTTTAGCAGAGAAAGAGTTGACAAGGAGCTAAGGCCCAAGGACATCCAAACCCAATGGGATATTTTCTCTAGTTTCCTTATGGCCTTTGTTCTCCAAATCTAGATGTAGTGGATAGTGTCCAGAAGACCTGAGTTCAGATCCAACCTCCAACACTTGCTGTGTGACCCTGTTCAAGTCACCTAACCTTTGTTTGCCTCAGTTTCCTCATCTGTAAAATAGAGATAATAACAGCACCTACTGCAAAAGGTTTGTTGTGATGATCAAATGAGATAATGTACTTAGCATAGTGCCTGGCATATAGTAGATATTATGTAAATGTTAGTATTTTCAGACTAAATCATTGACCTTTTTCCCCTCTGCTCCTTCCTTACCAAGGTGGAGTTTCATCCTGCTCTGAGCTTACTTAGTCTCCCTGGAAGGTTCCCCCTCGGTAATCGTTTTTCACTGTGAGTCCTTAATGTAGTTCCATTTCCCATTAGTTGGGTCATTGTGAAGCAGGTTTCCCTAAGCCCGACTGCACCTGGGAGAAGCTGAGCATGTCAGGATTGCTTCGGACACGTCGCACGGCAGGTTTTACCCCAGCCCAAACTCTATGACTTCCAGCACGTTCTTTCACTCCTAGACCAGACGAGGGAATTCTTGTTGGCGATGATCTAACCAGATGGGCGGCTCTCAGCATCCTGCCGAGCGATCCTGCTCAGCTTCCTTCCAGGCACTGGAGAAACCAAGCTTGAGGAGCTTCATCTTCACCCAAGGCCAGCTCAAGCTCTTCCCCATCCCCACTGGCATCTCCTTGTCTATCGCCCCATCCCGTTAGATCGGAGCCTCAATGGGCCGCAGGAGGCAGCTTCCCTGCTCTGTGGAGAGGCCAGTGCTGGCTCTGGAGTTAATATTCTTTCCTGAATGGAAGCCTGTGCCGGGGCCAAAGCCAATTAGGCCCTTTCCCGAAGGAAGCTGCACATGCTGTTTCACATTTCCCAACTATAGTACTCCGACTTGTTGTCTCTGTTGATGAAACTGTAATTGTTCTATTGGGTGATTTAATTAACTTTGTGTTTTATTACTGAAGTCCACGATGCAGCCGAAAGAGAGTTAAATTAATGGGACATAAAGAGGTTTGTCACATCTCCAATAATTTTTGTGAAGGGCCTTTGGCTTTAATTTGTACGATCCGGTAAAGTCTCTGCATGATAAAGTTAAGCGCTCTTTCCTCACGCCATTTCAGCTCCAAAGCAGGTCGAACATGGGGCTTGTTAGTTGCTCATTAACTACTTTACTGGAAAGATGCTAAAATGCCCAGGTAACTACTAGAGGCCAGAGACTACTCAGGGTGTTCATTAGGGAAGCCTAAATCTGCTCGGACCAAGGCAAGGAAAATACTGGCAGGATCCCCCTTCAGCAAGCCTGGCAGACAACTGTTCAGTGAGAAGCGTCGCTGGGTGGAGGGCTGGGGAGGGTCGGGGAGATCTGGGGCCATCCCCAGCTAGAACCCTGGTGACACTGTGGACAAGTCATTTCACTCCTCCTCTATAAGACGGGTTTGCCCGTCCCCAGAGTATCTACTTCAAGGAGTTTTGTGAGTCTCCAATAACAATGGATAGTTGGGATGGTTGCACAAGCCTTGATGCTCTCTGTGAATGTCAGCTCTGGTTGTCACCCACAGCCCTTTGGACCAGAACTTCCCAGCATCCAAAGCATGCGTCTGTGCACGCATCCTGGGTTCTGCCACTCTTTCCAGTCTCCGTCCCAAAGAAGAGCTTTTTCAATGCTTGAACTTTCCAAAATTCTACTCAAACCGACCCCTCTGAATATTACTGGGTCCAACTGCTTCCTTCACCTCCCTTCACCTTTTTGTCTTCCAGTCTAAGAACTGCAGCCCTGGCTCCTCACAGGATCAGAACCAAGCCAAGTCTCCCGGCCACTACAACCCCAGGCCCACCACCGTGGCACTAAGACTGAAGACACGACACTCGGAATTTCCACCCAAAGGTTCCCATGGAGACCAAAGAGAGTGGAAAAGAGGCAGGACATCCTCAGTGTGCGTCTGCAGGGACTTGGATTCCTCCAGCAAAAAGGTGGGCAGAAAGAAGTACTTTTTGGGTTATCTCCTGTCATCTCTGACTGAACAGATCCTTTGGGAACTTCTAGAAAAGCCACAGAATTAGAGACCATCAGAGCCCTCACAGGGGTATAAAAGGCTACCCAGTCCGAGCCATTCTGTCATGCCCAACAGGCAACCATCTGGATTCTGTTTAAATACCTCCAGGAAGCCAGGAGCTACACCTATTGGCTCCAAGGCAGAAGAGTGGTAAGGGCTAGGCAATGGGGGTTAAGTGACTTGCCCAGGGCCACCCAGCTGGGAAATGTCTGAGGTCAGATTTTAACCCAGGACCTCCCATCTCTAGGCCTGACTCTCCATCCACTGAGCCACCCAGCTGCCCCCTTGGGGACTGTTTTCATTGTTTGGGAGCTTTTTTTCTGATTTATAGCCTGATTTTCCATTTTGAAACTCCCACTCCTCCAGGCCCATTCCTCCTAGTTCTGTCCTCTGGGAACAAGCAGAACAAGGTGAAAGCCTCTTCCAAGAGACAACCCTTCAAAGACTTAAAGATGGCTCCCAAGCCACCCCCCTCGAGTCTTCTCTTATCCAAGCTAAGCAGCCGTGACTATTTATTCAAATTATTTGTCATTGAAAAAGTTCTTCTCGGACATTACTGTCCAATCTGCAGCAGTCAGAGGAAAAAGCTTGCCTGCCTCCGGAGTGGGTGTCATTTGTTTTGCCTTTGTCATCTGCTGACCCTACCCAAACCACTCCATGAGGTCCACCAAGCCCTTTTCACCAGCTCCATTAGGTTGGAAACTATCAGAGCTATTGCTGTGATGAAGGAAAACAATGGCCCAAGTCAGGACCCTCCAGTAGGGACAGCACTCGTGTCTAGGAGAGTCAGAGTGAAGAGTGAAGGAGGAGAAGGAGAGGAGAGGGGAGGGGAGGGGAGGGGAGGGGAGGGGAGGGGAGGGGAGGGGAGGAGAGGAGAGGAGAGGAGAGGAGAGGAGAGGAGAGGAGAGGAGAGGAGAGGAGAGGAGAGGAGAGGAGAGGAGAGGAGAGGAGAGGAGAGGAGAGGAGAGGAGAGGAGAGGAGAGGAGAGGAGAGGAGAGGAGAGGAGAGGAGAGGAGAGGAGAGGAGAGGGGAGGGGAGGGGAGGGGAGGGGAGGGGAGGAGAGGAGAGGGGAGGGGAGGGGAGGGGAGGGGAGGGGAGGGGAGGAAAGGAGGGGAGGGGAGGGGAGGGGAGTAGGGGAGGGGAGGAAAGGAGGGGAGGGGAGGGGAGGAGACAGGATGAGAGGAGAGGGCCACCTCCAATGAGTGATCGGACTGGATAAGGGCAAGCTTGGAGGTTCACAGAATCCAGAATCAGGCTGGATTGAGGGAAATTCCCCAAAGTGGCCATGATATGGGGTGCTCCTCCCTCCACCCATGGGAAAAATGGCAGTGGCTCCTTGACTCAAGGAGCATGTGCTCACCTGGAAGAGATGCCCTACGTCTTGAAGCAATAATAGCTCTGTTACATTTAGTTCATATTTTATGACTTGCAAAGAACTCAAAATGTGTTACCTCATACAATCCTCAGCACAGCCTTTTGTCACAGGAGCTATTATTATACCCATTTAACAGAGGAGAAAACTGAGACAGACAGAGGTTAAGTAACTTGCCTGGGCTCACACAGCAAGTAAGTGTCTGAGGCCAGCTTTAGAGCGGGATTGTCCTGGCTCCAAAGCCAACATTCTTCCCCACTCTACCACCCACCTGCCCAAGGAAGGGAGTAGAGAATGAAAGATGCTGGTCCTGGGAGAAAAGATTCTGGGGGGTGGGAGGGGGGGAGAAGATGTGCTTTTGACTGGGGAGGTCAGGAAAGGCACCTGAATAATAATCAAGCTGTCCAGGCCTCTTTAAGCCTTGCAGAGACGCACATTCACCCTGGGATACAGGCACTAGAGGTCTAACTAGAGGGTTAAGGAGGGTCTGGCCGAGGGTGGTGGATGTGAGACAAGAAGGGGGATGGCCCCGGGGCCTGTTGGCACCCCTCAGCAATGAGTTGGGAGACAAGACAGAGAGGAGGAAGAAGAAAGCCAAAGAGGGAGGGAGAGAGAAGAGCAAAGATCTGGGGCTCGGATGGTTTCTCTGACCGCCCCACAGGGCCTGGAATTTGTGTAGGGATTAGAGGTTTCCAAAGCGTTTACATACATTGTCTCATTGACGGTTGGAGGCTAATAAGTCCTGATTGACTCGTTTTAGAGATTCCCTCCTTCCTCTGCCGTCGTCACCCCATCAGAAGGGAGGTTTCTCCTTCCACCTGTTCTCCAGACTGCTCCTCGGTGCCCTTCTGCCATCGGAACTGACAGCCAGATTCAGGAAGATGCTGACATCCATCGTTTCAGATGTCGATGACACACACAGCAAAAACCGGCCTCGGGCAATCTCCAGTTTGTTCCAAAGATCAGGAAGCTAAGACAAAGTCCTCACACTCTAAGAAGCTCTTTGGGAGAAGATGTCGGTTCTCCCCCATCAAGCAGACACTTTCCTTGAGCAATTAGCATGTGCAGGGGACCCAGAGGAGCAGCCAAGAGGCCATGGCCCGCCCTCGAGGAACAAGGAGGCAAACCACACAAGACAATACCGAGCAGACACTTCAGGAAGATGGTTGGAAGACCGGCAGAGGCCGCGAACCAGGGGCCCCGGGAAAGAGCCCCATTCCCACCCCGCACGAATATCCACCTGGTCACGGTGGGATTCCTGGGCTTTGGGGTCTAACTAGGAGACCCAAGGCCTCGTGACACCCCCAGGGCATGGGCAGGGAGAACTGAGCTCCTTTGTAGAGTTCTTCCAAGAAGGAGGAACTAGTGAGCGACCACATGGCTGAATTAAGGAAGTGAGAGAGGAGCCAAGACGTCCATTTCCATGGGGCATCGCCGAGATGAGGAAGTCGGCCTGATCTCAGCTTTGGAGCCTCTTTTCTTTAGCTCAGCTCCCCAAGAACGCCTCTTTCCACTTTGTGCACATCACCAAGACCAGGACAGACCTGGAGCCGCGGCCCGTTGCTGTGCGCAGATAGCTCGGTAAGAGATAAATCTGAAAGTAGGCAGAGCTGGTGTGTGTAGCAGTGTGTGTGTACGCAGACACACAGACACACGCGTGTCCTATGTGTACATAGCTTTGGGCTTTCGAATTCAGCCAAACTCACTTAGTAGCAGTGAAGTCCTAAGCAAGTGACTCACCGCTGACTGCCTCAGTTTCCTCAACTGTAAAGTGAAGCCAATAAGAGCACTATAATAGGCTGTTGGGAGAATAAAATGGCAAAGTGCTCCGCACAATTTCTGGCCCACTCCAGAAGTGGTGCTTGTGGTTCTTGCTGTCTGGAGAGGTTTCACGAGCACAACTTGCTTCCAGCTGGGACAAGAAGAGGCGAAGCCCCTGGTCCAGCTGAGGGGTCCCTCAGCTTGCAGGCCCTGCAGGACAGAGAGGGCACCCCAGGAGGCCAAGATGACCATCCATTTGTCTCCCAACAGGAGAGAGCCCTGAGCCACCGCGCTGCAGGGACCCTCCTCCGTGCCCCGTCCCACCCCAGATCCCTCCATCCGAGGCCAGTTTTCGGGAAGGGGCTCATGAGGAGAGGAGCCCCTCTGGTTCAGGCCAGTTGTGGCCTCCACGGCTCAGCTGGAGAAGCCCAGGCAGCTCCCTTCGGGACGAGGCGTCGAGACTTTCATTGCAGCTCATGGCTCAGTGGCCCAACCCCCTTCTTTCAGAAAAACTGGCCTGTGCTCCGGTGGCCCAGGAGGGAGGCTGGGAACCCCTCGAGCCTTCTGGCAGCGTTTGGCTTTGCCCTTTGTGCTCTCGTCTTCTCTGATTAGGCTCATCCAGAGCGTGTGCAGCAATGAATGGCCGAGCCCTAAAAGCAGCTGTCCCTGCTCTGAGGCCATTCAAAGGAAGGGAAGTGGAGCTTTCCGGCCGGGCCCGACCCTGAAGGCCACTCGTGGTCCCCATGGGGTCTTGGTTCTAGTTCCTGAAGAGTTGGGGGCCTTCGGTCTTTGCATCCAAGCACGACGACCCAGGCGGGGGCCCAGCCACTGGGGCAGCTCCTCCAAACTGATGGGGCTTCTCTGGGACAAACAAGAGCTGGAGCTGTGTGCTCAGCCACAGGAACACCACTGACCATGCAGACTCTGGCCATGATGTCATGAAGACCTGGAAAGCTTAGGAAACCCTCCCTACCTGCAGAGGGTGGGCTGCTCCCCTGGCCTCTCCATACGGAGACTCCCACCGCCGCTCAGCCCGGCACACAGGCCAGCCCCACTGGCAAGGGACGGGCAGCAGAAACTCCCCCATCAAGGTTTCCATGATCAGTTTTCCTCTCAGCAACCCTGAGCTTCAGCGGCCAATGACGGAGCACGATGCCTGGTGGACAAGGGATGGAACGGGCCCAGGGGACATAAGGGGCCTACCTTGGGACACACAGCACTGCCAGGGCTGGGAAGAGAATGGGGAGCCTCCTTACTCTAGCTTCATCCCCTGGCTCCTGGACAAAAGGCAGGAAGACCCAGCACCCTCTCCCACCCAGATAAACAAAAACCAAACAGAACCAGACCTGCCTGACCTCCTGCCACACTCATCATTTCTCTGGACTAAGCCCAGGGCCAATAGCCACACTACTCTGCTAGGCCACAGTGATGAAGCATTAACCCCTTAGTGTAAGTTAGTTTCTCAGGTAAGTGTGTCAGTTCTCTAGCAACCAAGGGGTTGGGAACCACATAAGTGTGTACAGCAGCACCTCTGTGGTTGCTCAGTGGCTCTTGTAATCGTGCCTGGCTCTTCATGAACCCATTTGGGGTTTTTTTGCCAGAGATACTGGAGTGGTTTGCCATTTCCTTCTCCAGTTCCGTTTACAGATGAGGAAACTCAAGCAAACGAGGTTAGGTGACTTGCCCAGGGTCACTGCTGGGAAGGGTCTGAGGTTGGATTTGAACTCAGAGACATGAATCTGATGCTCTATTCATTGTGTCACCTAGCTGCCCCAAACTTATTTCTACTATGTTTTAAAGTTTCTGAAGCACTTGCTCCCCTGCTGATATTGTACCGATTTTACAGTAGAGAAAGTGATGCTCAGAGTAGTGAAGTCACTTGGCCAAGGGGTCCTGTCTGAGCCCAGGCTTGAATTGGAGTTTTCCCATTTCTTGTGAAGTCTTTCTTCTCCCTGGCAAAGATCCACGGAAAAGAGCAGAATCCAGCTGGGAGAGGCCAGTGGAGGAGGCCATGAGGCCACCAAAGGAAGCCGAAAGACATTGATTACCTGGGGGAAGAATGAGCATCCCAGGGGAACACGGGAGCCAAGTCATCCTCCTCCCTACCTCAGCCTGGGACCAGCTCCTGGCCCTGCTCCCTCCAAGGGCATCCATTGAGCCATAAGTCCCATCTCGCAGAGGGGGCTTGGGCCAGGGACTGATGAGCCTGGCGCCATTTTGAGGCACAGAAATTCTCCATCAAAAAGGCATCACTTGATGGTCAAGACAAGCAGAGGATCTCGAGCCTCAAGGGCAGGGAGGGAGATGCACCCATTACTGCTGCTGGACCATGCATGGAAGATTCTTGCAAGGAGCCACAAGCCACGGAATGGTGCAGCAGGATCAGCAACAATCCCTCCAAACTCCCATCCTAGCCCAGGCAGCTGATATGACTAGCAAGTGGGGTTCTCTCTGCCCTCTACTTGCACACACTCACACCCCTCCAACACGCACCCCCCTGGAAAGGGAGAAGCCGAAGCCAGAACCACCCCAAAGCTAAAAGAAAAGGGAGGGAGGGAGGGAGGGAGGAGCCTTCCACCTCCCACCTCCCCAAAGCACCTCCTCCTTCCCCTGCTGGTGGACGGCAGGCCCATATCTCCCAGGACGAGGAGAAGCATGGATGGGTTCTGGGAAGGCTTGGCATTTTTCAAGTTCAAAGTTGACTCCGCTGAGTGCCCATCTATAAATAAACCCACAATGCAGCCCCGAAGAGGTTTCTTTCTGATTTCTTATTTCCCAAACTAGGAACGAGGCATAAAAATATTGGGTCATAAAATGCTTAAAAAGTAGATTACTAGAAACGAAGAGGAGCCATGATTATCTATTGAGCCAATGATGGGTCAAGCGGCATTTGGAATTCTTGCGGAGAATATGAATCTGACCTTCATGCAGACCATTTACAGAAAGCAATTTTATTTACATTTTTAAATCCACATAAAGGTGAAAGATGATCCTGCTGCAAAACGGAACATTTAATTTTTTGCCCCAAGGCATTACCAAGCTCTCCCAAGGTCAACTGTAGTACAGGACTGAAATGAAGCCAGACTCTCCCCTCCTTGGCTGTGGCTGCGCAGGCTCGCGGCACGTGCCCAGAGGAAGCACCAAGGCTTGCAAGGAGAGTCCCTGGTGCCAGCAGAAGCCGCTGAGAAACCTCTGAAAGCAGCTCTGTCTCGGCCTCCTCCCGAACCCCACCAGGGATGCTCCTTAATCCCTGCCTCTCAAAGGCCTCTCTTGGGATCACAGACTTGGGCCTGGGAGGCTCTGTGCAGGCTACCCAGCTGAATCCTCTTCCTCTCCATGTTTCAGATAAGAAAACCGAGGCCCAGAGCAAGCAGCTAATAAAGTGGCCAGGCTGGGACTCAAACCCAGGAGCCTCTCCAGATCCACTAAGCCACACTGCCTCTCAAGAATACACTGGGGATGGAGAGCCGGGCCTAGAGATGGGAGGTCCTGGGTTCAAATCTGAACGTTGACCGACCCTGGGCAAGTCACTTGACCCCCTTGGCCTAGCCCTTACTGTTCTTCTGCCTTAGAATCAATACACAGCATTGACTCTAAGACAGAAGGTCAGGGTTAAAAAAACAAAGAATACACCAGGGGGGAAGACGGGAAGATGAAGATAAGAGGTCCTGGGTGCAAATGTGACCTCAGATACTTCCTAACCGTGTGACCGTAGACAAGTCACGTAATCACCATTGCCACTTGGTCCGTATGGCTCTACAGCCCTAGAACCAAGGAATGGCTCTGATTCTAAGCCGAAGAATTCTGTAGGAGGGGAGGAGAGGACTCCGTGTGGCCTCGACTCCCCAGCTCTGCCCGCGGCCGCCATTTTTTGTCTTTTAGTTTGCTGAATGGGGAGGGGGAGGGGGGCAGCCTGAAGAATATGGCCAGCTTTGATTTGTTTGAGGAAGGCCGTGCCGGCTGGCCGCTGGATTCTCCTATTAAGACCCCCCTGTGGCGGCCCCTGGGCCACGGGCGCCAGTGAGCGTAAACAGACAGCCGGACGTTCCCGCCGTCCTGCCTCGCTGCCCCTGCCCGGCCGGTGCCGCCCATCAAGACTCCCCGGCAGGGTCCTGCGGTGGGGCCCGTCCGAGCCCCGGCGCCCAGTCTGCTCCCCTTCCACAAGCTGGGATGCTCCATTGGCCGCCCAAGGGAAGCCGAGTGAGGAGAGGCCCCCCGGGCGGCCAAGGGCCGGCTCCGACTAGGAGGGGGGCTGCCGCGGGGCGCCCTCAACTCTGCTGCGAACCGAGGGGAGGGCCGAGGACCGAAGGGAGGGCCACGCCCCCTCCTGGGGGAGACAAGCTCGGGCGTCAGCTGGCCCACAGCCAGTCCGCTTCTGAGGACAAAAACGCCTCGCGCGGAAGTCCCCATCGGACGGGGAGGGGACGGAGTGTGGCCAGTGTTCGCATTCGGGCTGAAACGTGCCAGAGCGGAGGCGGCCCCGGGTTCTCGCCTCGTGGCGGAGCTTCCAGAAGGGGCCGGTGGCTGCTCCACGGGCTAGCCGGGGCCACTGACCACGGCAGGAAGCGCCCTCGCAAGCCGCAGCAGCGAGGAGCTGGAGCCAGGTGACACGCATGCGGCTTTCTGGGCCGGCATGGTGGCCGCACAGCCTTGGCCAGCCACAGAAGGAGAGTGCAGGCGTTGGGGGCCCCGCGGGCAGGAGTGGACCCCAAACCTCTGCCATAGAGGGCCACGTGCCTGTCCACAGCCCAGTGTCCCCCTCGGCAGCCCCGTCCCAGGAGAAGGGAGAGAAGCCCTAACCCTGCGGTCCTCCAGACGGCCCCCTTCTTTGTTCTGCTCCTGCCCAGCTCTCCAGGCCAGCTTTCTCCTCTCCTCAAGTTCTCTCAGACTTTCACTCCCCCTCCGTGCCTGCTCCCTCCCTGGCCCTTCCCACCCTCGCGGGCACAGGCCTTCCTGGCTTCTCCCTCTGTGACTCTTCTGGAGCGGTGCCAAGAGTCAGACAAACTGAGCCTGGCGGCTCATGTGGAGCTGGCCACACCCAAACTAGCCAGGGCCACCCCCTCCCAAGGGGCGGCCTCCCGGGCCCTGGGGGGTTCCTTTCCCCCTTCTCCATTGAGAGGGGCTTGCAGGCCCTCAACAAGCAAAGGAGAGGCTTCAGCTTCTCAGACCACACCGGCCTCCGTTTAGCCAAGCCCCAGACCAGCTGGGCCTCCACCAGAGCAGCTCAGCCTCCACCAGACCAGCTCAGCCTCCACCAGACCAGCTGGGCCTCCATTTAGCCAAGCCCCAGACCAGCTCAGCCTCCACTAGAGCAGCTCAGCCTCCACCAGAGCAGCTGGGCCTCCATTTAGCCAAGCCCCAGAGCAGCTCAGCCTCCACCAGGCCAGCTGGGCCTCCACCAGACCAGCTGGGCCTCCATTTAGCCAAGCCCCAGAGCAGCTCAGCCTCCACCAGAGCAGCTCGGCCTCCACCAGACCAGCTCAGCCTCCACCAGACCAGCTCAGCCTCCACCAGACCAGCTGGGCCTCCATTTAGCCAAGCCCCAGACCAGCTCAGCCTCCACTAGAGCAGCTCAGCCTCCACCAGGGCAACTGGGCCTCCACCAGACCAGCTGGGCCTCCACCAGACCAGCTGGGCCTCCATTTAGCCAAGCCCCAGACCAGCTTGGGAGGCCTTTGGTCCATCCTGCCTTGTTGAACGCAAAGAAGTGAAAAAGCAAACGGGACGCTGTTCTGCTACATATTTCTTCGGAAATGCTCAGCACGTCCACTGAGTCTTGCCAGGCCTCTCCATCTGCAGGAATTCCACTGGAAACATGAAAGCCCAGAAATCCTGACTGCAAGATGGAGGGTGCAGGAGGCAGACATGAGGGGGTCTTCTTTGTAAGGCTCTAAGGGAGGCCACCTGGTGCCATGAAGTTCTGCAATAAAGCGCCAAGAGGGAACCGATCCTCTCAAGGGCTACAGGCAGAGCCTCATTCCCTGAGCCAGGGAACCACTTCTGACCCACAACGAATCACAGCTGCTCGGCCCTCTGCAAAGAGGCTTCAAGAGCAAACCCAGGATTAATCTTCCTCCTCCTCCTCCTCCCAGCCAGAAGAATGGAGACAAAATCAGGCACAATTTATCCTGTGATTTAGGCGTTGCCTATAAACCATGCAGTCCACAGCAAGCCCTGAGGTCTCTGTTTGTCCACTTAGACCATAAGAATCCACCAGGAAGCAAGATGGCATCCTTATAACTATTCTAGATAAACCTAGCACATGGAGAAAGCAGGTCACATACTCGGGAAGGGCCACTAAGAGAAGGTTTGGGTCTTCTGCCTCTCAAGCACAGCTCAAGGACCATAGTATTGCAAGTGTACCAGAAAGACAGAGACAGAGACAGAGAGAGACAGAGACAGAGAAAGACAGAGAGAGACAGAGAGAGAGGGAGGGAGGGAGGGAGAGAGAGACAGAGACAGAGACAGAGACAGAGACAGAGACAGAGACAGAGACAGACAGAGAGACAGAGGCAGAGGCAGAGAGACAGAGACAGAGAACCCAGAAGGCATGTTAGGGAAGCTGTGCCATTTTGTAGAGTCCCTGAGAGAGTAGGGACAGCATACCCTTGGGGTCTGGCTTCAGGCTCAAGGGTCCTGGGAACTGGCCATGGTTGTCCATGTAATCTGCTCTGGGAAATCATCAGGGATCAAGTGTCCTTCCATCCTTATGGGTCTCTATCAAGCAGTCCCCATTTCTCCCAAGTTCTGTCTACCATCGTGAAAAGCTTCTGCCTTTTCCTTCCTTACAAATGAGCTCGGCTCCCGCTGGCACTGTATGATGCCGAAGAATATCCTGAGCAAAAGGAGAGACGTCCCAGCCCACATTCAGATTAGAGGATGAAGCCAAGTGGAGCCAGGCTCATTGCAGGCTTTCTCACTCGTGACCTCTTTTGGAGCCCAATGTAACCGCCAGGCCCACACAGACAGCTTTCCTCTACAGCTGATAACTCAGATGTTCCCTGGGACTCTTACCATCGGCTCCCCAACAGGCCGGTAGCCTAAAAGAAGCCGTTGGGGAAGCAGAGCATCTGAGCAGCTGGACGGAGCACAAAGGCCGGTGATAAATTTCCTTTGCACTGTCAAGCAGACCTGAGCCACAATCCGATATCTCCCGTCATCGTTTACAACTATTGATCGTGCACCTAACTTGGCTTTATATTCTTCCTGCTTTAAGGAGATGCAATATTTTTCAAGGACTTCCCACATTGAGAATGAGACTGCAGATGTAAAGCAGGCCATTAATTTTATACAAGCTGGTTTATATACCTGTGAGCCCTAACCACATTCTGCTACAAAGGAGAAAAGCCTGAAAGGAAGGGATCTGATGGAGAACTTCCTGGGTGAGGAGCAATAAGCAGTTACCTCTTCAGTTATTAGCCAAGTGCTCCTGTCTGTGGGGTCACAATCGCCTTCCTTTATCCTGCCTGGAGTGGAAGCCACAGATGCATGACAAGCCACTGAGGTCCAGAGCAAAGGCAGACAAAAGCAGTCAGTGCTGTATGCTGTCCCAGGGAAGGTAGAATCTCAAACCAGCATTTCCTAGGCCTGGCATTTGGGGACGCCATCCAGATCCTTTGCCCCCCCCCCTTGAGATCCCTGAGATCCAGACATAGATGGAGAGACAGATAGAGAGACTGGCAAAAAGATGTTTCTTGTCACTGGGCAACAACTTTCACAATCAGGAAAAACAAATTACCCTAGACATGTTCACCATTGGTGAGGCAATGACACATTAGACAGCAGGGAGCATCAGTCTCAGTCTCCCTCGTTGTATTTTCTTCAATTGTTAATGAAATTCTTATTTGCCAACATCCCGGGTTATTTACATCAGCCTAATTTCATCAATCTTTGGACCACTGCTACATCTTCCATTTCTGACAAGTGGGAAGTAAAAGACAGGGAAGGAGAGAAGAAACCAAAGGAGGGGAGGGGGGAGTAGAAGGGAGGAGATAAGGGTAAAATATTCCCAGCTATCTCTTTCTGCTGTGGTAGATGTGTTCTAAGGTAACTTTTTGCAAAATTCTGCTCATGGAGACACTGACCTTTTATGCTTCTAGGTCAGTCTGGGCTTATAAATGTCTTCTATGGAACCCTTCTCTTCCTAGAGGCAAGTCCTTGGGGTCAGACTGCCAACCACATTCTTTTCCTTGGACACCATGATGCCATGGAATCTCAGAGCTGGCAGTGAGTGAGTGACCTTAGAAGAGAACATGGAATGTCAGTGCTGGAAGGGGCCTTCCAGATCATCCAGTCTAACCCCTTCTTTTTACAAAGGAGATATTTGGCTAGAAGGGGAAATAGAAGAGACATTTCTGCTAAAACAAACAAAAAACCCAGAGAAAGACAGGGAGATGCCAATAGAAGTAGTTCCTTGGGTTGTCTTCCTTAGTGTGCTCCAGAAATTAAATGACCAGTCCTCCCACTGAAGAAAACAAATGGACAAGTCATCCAGAAGGAGCAGGGGAAGGGGGTGGTTCTGGTGGCTTCTTGCTCTGCTCACATTGTGTTGGCACATTGCCCTGACATTAAAGACAAAACAGGGGGCTGGTTCACAATCAGCTCTAAAAGGTTAGGTTGCCTGGCAAAAGCAAGCCTATTCACTCCTATTGTCTTTTGTCGCTTCCCAAGCCCCTCTGCTTTGCTTCAGTCTTTAGCCTTTGTTTTCCTCCAATCACTATTGAAGTTGCTGCTTCAGTATCACCTGTATTGTCAGGGAAAAGCCCCAAGAGAGAACACTTAAAGATCCTGGACACTCCCTACAAAAGGATCGCTCTCTGTCTCTGTCTCTCTGTCTCTCTGTCTCTCTCTGTCTCTGTCTCTCTGTCTGTCTCTGTCTCTCTGTCTCTCTCTGTCTCTGTCTCTCTGTCTGTCTCTGTCTCTCTGTCTCCCTGTCTCTGTCTCTCTGTCTCTGTCTCTCTGTCTCTGTCTGTCTCTGTCTCTGCCTCTCTCTGTCTCTGTCTCTCTGTCTGTCTCTCTGTCTCTGTCTCTGTCTCTCTGTCTCTCTCTCCCTCCCTCCCTCCCTCTCTCTGTCTTTCTCTGTCTCTCTCTGTCTGTCTCTCTCTGTGTCTCTGTCTCTCTCTGTCTCTGTCTCTGTCTCTCTCTGTCTCTCTCTCCCTCCCCCATTCCCACTTCACTAAAACAGCTCAGACACCCTCCAACAGAGATGAGAGAAAAAACTGTCTTCAGGAAACACATCCTGACCTAACCTTAAATAAGTGAGTTGGGGAGTATCCTGCGGGAAAGTGAGGTCAGCCTCTCCCAAGGAATAAGCTCACCTCCACTCACTAGCAGTTCCCCCAAAGCCTTGAGAGAGGGCAGAAGGGAGATCACCACCAGACGGCAGCAAAACCACGGAGAGGAGATCCGAAGTTAGAGAGCATTTTGCAAAGGAGAAAAGAAAAGGCAAAGTGGACTGTGACAACCGATTGGACTCAAGGGCAGCCTGGAAATAGAAAATACTCGAAATGAGGCTCTGGTCTCTCCCTATCTCTGTCTCTCCCCCTTCCCCCGTTCTTCCCTCCTTCTGTCTCTCTGTCTCTGTCTCTTTCTCAAAACTGAATGGGGAGAGGGGCCAGCTGTGGGATGGAGAACTCCTGGCTGAGGCTCAGAGAAGGAGACGCCATATCTGGTCTGACATTAACTCTTCCTATCACACACACCGGGAGGCCGGAAATCTAACTGAACAAAAAAGCCTCAGGGAGAAGAGAATTTTGGTCCTGGCTTTGCCCGCCTTGCTTCTTCCCTGCTCTGGGTTCTGCTGGAATCGCTCCCCTCCGCCTTTTCTCACCAGATTCTGTCTTCATTGACTACAAGAGACCAAATCTACGTTCATCCAAGCTTGGGAACACGCGAGGGGAATGGAGGAGCAGGGGCAGTTCGCGTGCGGATCAATGGTAGCCGCTGGTTTTGCGTCAGAAGGACAATGGGCAGAACGAGGCCGCCTGTGTTTGGGCCCACACACCGCCCTCTGGCTTCCTAAAGCGAGTCCCTCGCTCTGCTCCTGGAATCTCTTTCCCTGATTCAGAAAATACAGAATCGGAGACTCCGGAAGCAGGGGCCGAGGGGCAGGAGGCGGCCAAAAGTTTCGGGGCTGTGCACCCCCGTTGGCCCCCAGAGATTGAGGAGAGGAACTGGTTGGGGCGGGGCGGGGCGGGGAGGGAGCAGGTCTGGTGTGTACTGCGTCGCAGTTAGTTGACCGCCCCCCACTCGTTCCCCAGATGTAATGATGATAAATAAAATCGACTTTGCCTTAGCTTCCCGCCGAGGCCGCAGAGCCACGGGGAATAATGAGGGCTGCGCCCCCATCTGTCTACATTAACAGGGAGCTGGGCACTTCCGATAGCGAAGGATCGATTTTCCTAGCCGGAGCGGAGGTTTCCTGACTCCTTCTGAATAATCGCTGGCTTTTGTGAAATTCATAATAATTAGTACGAGCCTTTTTTGCCTGGCGCGTCCCTTTCCCCGGGAGGCTGAAGCCAGGAGATCGCCCGGCAACCTTTGGAGAGCCTCAGCTTCCGACAGGCTCCGTCCTTGAACTGGGAAGGGGGAGCTGCTGCGCAAATCCTAGCTGGGACCGAGGAGGAGGGGATGGGGTGAGGAGAGGCCGGAGCCTAGAGTTGGCGGCCTCCTCGGAGAACAACGACGGCGCGCGTCCCGGAGGGCCCGCGGCCCTGGGACAATCTGGAGTCTGACCAGCCAGGCTGGAGTAGCTTTGTGAGAGCCCAGCCTAGGGAGAGGCCGAGGGCGGGGGCGGGGGGCGGGGGCCTAAGGCGCGGGTTGCACCCGGGGAGACGCCCAGAGGAATTGTAGTCGGCGGTGGGGTTACCGCGGTGCTGAGAGGAAGTCAACCTTCCCTGGCCGGCGCTGGCGATTGACTCTGGCTTTCTGAGAGCGAGTCCCGGGCTGTGGCCGAAGCTGAGGGGCGTGGCACTGCCCGAGGTCCGCACCAGAGGCCCAGGCCCGGCCAGAACCCCGGGGGCTGACCCCCAATCTCCCAGCCCCTAAAAGGGAATCGAGGTCGGCGCAGGACACGGCAAGAAACTTCGAGGCAGGAGTCCGGCGCTTTCTGTTGCGCTGAAAGAGCCAGCCTCCGCCCGGACTACGGCTCCATCTGAGCGCCACATTCCAAGGGAGTCGGAGGCACTCCCTGGACAATGGCAAGCCAGACCCAAGGAAACGGCTCTGTCCGCGGTGCTGAAATGCCGCTTCCCCAGCCGGGGTACGCCGGTCCCTCCGCTCGCATCCCAGAGGCTGGATGCAGATGCCAAGAACCAGAGTAAGACAAAAGTGCGGAGACGGCGGCGGTGCGCTGTCCGCGGTGCTGACAGGGAGCCAACCTGGCAGTGCCCTCCGGCTTCACCTGCCCGGAGGGAGTTAACTGCGCGACGCCGCGGCCCGCTGTCTCCTCTCAAGCCGGGCTCCTAGAACTTTATACAGCATATAAGCAGAGCAGTTTCAGGAGAGAACCGGACTTCTGGGCGTTATCTGCTGCCTGGAAGAAGAGCCCCGGGAGGGAATCGGGCGCCCGTCTCTTGGTAAACCTTCCCCCAAACGTAGGCCGCCCTTGCTGGGTCCCAGAAGTCAATACATCGGGCAAGCCAAATGTGAAGCTCTGACATTCAATGGCTGATCCCAGAGGCCAGGATTTGCTACTCGAATGGCTTCGGCTTGTCCCCCAAAAGGGAGCCCCACCCCATCTCCAACTTTCCCCGCAGGTTCACAAATATGGCCTTGGGGCTTTAGGGAAAGACTGGGGTAGCGTGTCCGGTCTTTCTGCTGCTTCTTCCAGTGCTCCGTGCACAGAACGTTACACAGAACATTCAAACTCTTCTCCGAGTCCTGAGATCCTCTCCCTGCCTTGGCGCTCCACACTATCTCTCCAGCCCCTGCCTCGGGAAAGTCTGGGGTAGGAATTGTAGAGGAGGGGAGTGACAGACAGGCAGCGGCCTGAGTAGCTCAGGGCAAAGAAAGGAAGAAGAAAAAAATGGAGAGAGCTGGTGCAAAAAACCAAGACAGAGAGGCGCAATGAGATGGTTTCTAAGGAAACACTGTGCTCGACTAAGCGGCGATTTGACTGATTGTGAAGAAAATAAATACAAAAGGGAAAGTCATATTCTCTCTCTCTCTCTCTCTCTCTCTCTCTCTCTCTCTCTCTCTCTCTCTCTCTCTCTCTCTCTCTCTCTCTGTCTCTCTCTGTCTCTCTCTCTCTCTCTCTCTCTCCCCCACACACACTTACCACGCCCTCTCTCCCCACTTTGATTTAAAATCTTCTGGGATTCAAAGTGATCCCAGGTGCAAGGCTCAGAAAGAGGACGAATGGGAGGGCAGATGGGGAAGGAAATCAGTCAGGACTGAAAAGGTGGCCCTGGGAAGGTGCACTCAAGTGACTTGGGGGCGGGGGATGAGTATACCTCGTTAGAGCTCAACAACTACTAGGCACCCCATAGAAGAGCAGTTACCTCTCCGAGAACTTTCACAAGCCTACCTACCATCCCCAGAGGTTGAATTTTCTCCGAAGGGCCCTGAGGCTCACTGCCTGTTACTGAACCTATGCCTCCACGGTGGAAGAAACTTCGGGCACCTGATTACAGACCCGCGATTTATGTTTACAGCCAGAGACTGGGAAAGGGCACAAGTAAGGCACTCGGAGACCGCAAACTTGGGAAGCTCGTGCCTCTGCTCCAGAATTTCCTTCCCTCCCCCACCTCACCCCCCCCCCATTCCTCGCTCCCTCAGTCCCTGCTTCCTTCCTCCACTCCTCGTTGTTCCTTGATCGCTCCATTCAACCCTGTCCCTCCTTCAGTCCATTCTTCTAGTCTCCCGGCTGTCCCCGGGGAGGGAGGAAGGGGAATTGCCTGGACCCTCCTTGAGATTCTGCCAGCCCAGGTCCCATCATGGAGGGCGCCTCCGCTCTCCGAGGCTCGCTGGCATAGCAATTGAGATTGGCGATCTTTTCAGATAGGGCTTGGCATTTCCTCCTATCAGCCTGACAGAGCCAACTCCGGAAATTGCCGGTAATATTCATCTGGGGAGCACTTTCATTAAACGTAATTCATTCGACTTTCACTATAAATTGAGTGACATCCTTACAGCAGAACCTTTTTATCCTTGATTAAGTGCTTGCCAGGCTTTGGTTTTTCGCTTTATTGTCACATTCCTTCAAGCGGAGTCGTCAACATGCCAATCTGCCGCATAAAAACGCGAGCGTCGTGTTTACAAAGCACCCAAGAGCTTGTTTAATGCTGACTTACAGAAAGAGCTCGTGGGGAGCTGATAAATCACGACAGCGACTTGACACAAACCCTCCGTGGGCCCGGCGGCGGCAGGCCGGGATCAGGAGGGCAGAGGAAAACGCCTGGGAGCAGAAGAGGGGGAGACCAGAGCCCCGAACGATCTTTGGACGTTCCCGGGGCAACCTCCCTCCGGCTGACAATTTTGATTTTATTCATTAAAATGGCGCTGGGAGAGGCCGATTAGGACATTAAGGTGCTTGTTATGGATAACTTCGACTCGGACAGTTTGGCCACGGCGGGGCCTCTATGATCTGAGACCAGGCGAGCTGCCTTCTCAGAGTGTGAACGTGGAGCGTTCTAAACCCCCCTCCCCCTGGAGCCAGCAGATCTAAGCAGCCAGCGCGGGAGTGCACACACGCACACCCGCACACACACTTCCAGATGGTGTCAAGAAAGCCAGGCATAGATTCAACCTCTTTATGAAACTCCTAAACAAACAGTAAAGGCAACCACAAGGACCCCAGCTTGAGCAGAAGCAACACCAAAATGCAGACTCCATCCAAAGGAGAGAGGGAAAGAGATGGGGACTCGGGGGGAGGCGCCTGTAAGGCAGCGAATTCTTACTGAACCTCGAAGAGCCCCCAAATATCTCCAAGCTGAGACGCTGAACGCCACGCCCTTCTGGTGTGTGCACCTCCCAAGAGGCTCCCTTTCCTTTCTCCCTCGCCTTCCCTAACATCCCCCATGCAAAAGACAGAAAATGACTTATTTGACAAAGCACTATCCAAATGGAAAAAACACTGTCGACAGTTGTTATTACTGGACAATGCTGTCAATTTCTACGGGCTGCAGAAAATCTCCCCTCACATGGGAAAGTAGGCCATGGGCCCATATCACAAAAATCAGCCGATTGCCTTGCCTGCCACACGATCTATTTTCCACCGCCACAACACTTTCATTAAGGGAGAAATCGCCGTCAACAATTCAAAGCCAAATAGAAATCAAGCCGGCACAGAGACTGAGGCCACCAACTTAATGGGGGCTTTTTTTCCAGAAGGGGAAAAAATGTACCTCGTCAGGATGGCTTAGCAGCAAGCAAGCCACTTACCCTCCTCCCAAAGCCTCCCACTTTCTCCTGTCACGGAAATGAAGGGAAGGCCAGGCCCCAAATGAAAGTGTTCCCTGCCAGGGAACCAGGGCTGGGGTGGACCTACCAAAGCCCTGAGGTTCCAATCGGATAAAATGGAAAGTTTACGCCCCGCCCTCCTGAAAATGTTGGGTCTCCAATCGATGTTTGTTCTACCCAGTCCTCTACTTGGAGCCCAGATTCCCCATGAGGTCTTAAAACTGAAGTACTGCAGTCCTGCTGTCCTAGAGAGGAGACGTGAGGGGCTGGGCATTGTTGTCTGTGTCCACTCTGACTTCGAGAAGTGGCCTTAAATCACAGATGACCACGAGGTGTGGCCCAGCGGAGGTTCTTTTTGGTCTCGTTTCAATAATTAAAAAATTAATCTACCAAAGACAGTCCCTTCATTTTTTTATTAGAAATGTTGGTGGGTGGCTTACTCTGTAGTCATTGAAAATTACAATAACCCAGCCCAAGAGGTGAGCCTTATCATCCCCTCCCAACCCTGCTCTCTATTCCTCAGCTTCCACTTTCCCCCACAGTCCTGGCAGCTTGGTAGGTTGCAGCTCATAAAGGAGCAAGCAGGGGATTAATGTCTTTCCCAATAGCTCCAAACCCCAATATTCCAGTGGCTCCGAGATCTCTTACAACATTTGGTGGGAAGCCCCTGGGTAGACTGCCTCATCCAAATCTCAGCTCTTCCCCCACGTAGGTTTGCCAGGAGCTCCATTCTACTCCGATTAGAAGCAGATTTCTAGAGATTTTGCCTGTTCTTACCAGCCAGAGGAGGCCCCCTGGGGTTCATTCTTCTCCCTGGGGGCCTTGCATTAATGTGCCCCTTCTGGAGCTATCTCAGTGACAAGGGACACATTTTCTGAAGGCCCTTCGACCAAGTAACTTTTCTGTCCATGTCGTTGGGGCTGCTTCATAGACTTCTAGGTTGGAGAGGATTCACTCCCAAACTCCCATTTCTAAGGAAATGTTCTCCTGAGTCCCTTGTTGTCCTTGACCTGCCCAAGGGAGAAATAACTCCAGTTAAGATGTCCACTTCTCTATGCCAGTAAACCTCCCCTCCACCCCCTTTCTCCAAGAAAAAGGGGGGGAGGGGAGCACCTGTCTGCTTACTCTGTTTTTGTGGCAACAGCTAGCTGATCACCAGGGAGGATTCTAGAGAGTGTGCAGTCCTGAAAGAAGGGTGAAATCCTGCGGCCTCTTCTTTTTTTCTGCGTACGTATCACAAAGCCTACAGATCACTCCCGATAACTCCCAAGCATGCAGAAACAGGAGCGCCTGCCTGCTTGGCTCTCCAGGCCTAGGGTTTTGCCTCAACTCGCAGGAGTTTGCAGATGGTCGGCTCCTTTGCGAGCTGGAGTATTCAACTAATGAATGTGCTTTATAAGGGAACTTGGGAGACTATTTTCTGATTTACTTCCAGGAGAAAACGAATCCTGCTGAGTGGCTGAAAGCCCATTCTCCTGGACTCCTCTAATAGCGGGTTCCCTTCTTAACTACCCCCACCCCCACCCGGGCCCTCTGTTGTGTACCCAAAAGGTACTTGGAAAGCCGCAAGGCAGCCTACTCAATTCCTCCCAAGGTTCCTCCCCTAAAGAGGCGATCTCTCGACCCAGAAATCAGTCACACTTGTTTGAAGCTCAACAGAGAGCCAGTCCCACCCAGTGGAGAGGGGCAGATGATTTAGTAAATCCACCCCTACCCTACGCTCCTCCGAGCAAGCAAGGCAGAGGGCAACTCCGCCACGAGTAAGCTCCGTATAGATCCCCAGCCTCCTCCAGCATCCCCCTTCTCAGATGGAATTGGAAAGACCCCAGGAAAAAGGTTGCAATGGGTTCTGGGAAGGGGGAGGAGATGCCCCTAGGACCCAAGCTGCAGGGGACGGAGGAGGAAAGACTCAGTGCAGAAGCCCAATCAAGGAGCCTACCTAGCGTCTCATAGCCCCCAAGTGAGCCCCAACAGGCGGGCGATCGGCGGGCTTCCTTATCTACAGGACAGGGCCAACCCCATGGGCTGATTCCGTCTTTGTACCTCTCTCACACAATTCCAGGAAGTTCAATCTCTAACCCTAAGCCAACCCAGTGGCTGGGGGTCAAGCTCTAATGAAGGAACCACCGAATCCCAACGTCCAGCCACAGAGGGCTACTGCCTGAGAGGTGGGACAACAGGCAAGGCCTAAAGAGAAAGCCATCGGCCTCTGGGAGAACCTACCACCCACAGGCTCCTCCAACACAGCCCCTTAGGGAGAAAGGAAGCCGCTTGGTCCCTGCCTCCCCTTCCAACTGAGGTTTTATTGTTCGCATCGGGACTGTTTGCGAGAAATTGGGAAATCGCCTCTTTTCTTGGTGCTGCCAAAAGGCATTCAGGTAATGAAGTCTGTGAGTGAGCGGTAATTGGATCCGCCTAATTTGCTCCCCGAATGGGTCTCCCAAGCTCCCCATTTACAATTACAGGAGGGGGAGCGGCATGGGGGCTCAGAAGGCAGCAGTGGGAGCCTGGGGTGGGGTTAGGGACTGGGGAGAGACCTTAGCTGTGCGCACAGACACACCAACCAATATTTGATGCATCTTCTCTGGCTCTGGACGGAGGCAGAGACTAGGAAAAAGCCGAGCCCACCCCGTCCAAGAGCGCCTGGTCACACTTTGTGAGGAGACCCATTCAAACCAGTCGCCTGCCTGCCTCCCTGCTTGCCCACCTCCATGCCTCTGGGGGTTACGGCTGGAGGGCACCTTCCCCTCTCCCGAGCTGGTTTGAGTGCCTGTGCTGCCTGCCCCTCCTTAGGAAGCGTCCCTTTCTCTGAGTCCTCGGGGCCCAGGCTCGCTGCTCTCCCCCTGCAGGCTCCCTGTCCCACTCTCCCATTCCCAGCTGCCGAGTGCTGCTCTGTCCAAGTGAGGGGAGGAGGACACTAGTAATGGCGGAACCTGCACGAGATGACTTTTCCTCTCACATCAGGGCCACTCAGTGGCTTTGAGGATACCAAGGAGCAAGCAGGAGCCGCCAACTCGGATGCCCTTGCCCACTGACCACCCCGCGTTCACCTGTTTGCCCCTGAGGTGTCCAGGGCCCGAGAGGCTGACACGCAGCGCCCTCTGGCGGATCAAAGCTAGCATAGAAGGAGGAAAATGCGGCCTAAAGTGGAGGTGGGGAGAGGGGGAGGAGTTGTTCTCCCCCCCACCCCCCCCAGTAACCTGTGAAGGCTCTCCGGCTACTGACCTCGGGCACAATCCGCAAATGCACTCACGCCACACCCCAAGTTCCCTAAACTCGAACCCCAGGGACTTGGCCTCTTCTCCATGCCTTCCCCCGTCCTCTGACCCAGATACAGGCCCTGGTCCAGCAGCTGGGAGCCACTGAGCAGGGGCCCAGGCCAGCGGGACCCTAAGGCTTCCTCCTAACCAGGCCTGTCTTCAGGGATGAAGAGAGCAGCCCAGAAGCCAGCCATTGTATGAGCAAGGCATGGAAGCCTGCGATTGTCTGACCAAGGCATGGAAGCCTGCGCCCTGTTGAGCCCCGGCTGTGAGTCGGGGTCCCATAGGATCCAATGCACTGCCAGCCAGATGATCAGAAAGAGGAATACAGCGCATCCCCCAAGGCTGTAGAAGGACCGAGCCTCTGCCAAGACCTGTCGCAGCTGCCAGCCGGGCCCCTTGCACGGGGCCAGAACGAGGGTTAGCTCGAAAAGGTGGGGGGAAAGGGGCCTTCGGCCACTGACAGGAAGTGGGGCGCAGAGAAAGGAGGCTTTCAGCCTTGTGTTTCTGGATAAAGCGAGCAGCTAGAAGCCCCGAAGCGTTTGGGGGTGACCCTGCCTTGTCTGCACACTCATCCTAGGCGAGCTCTAGAACTCGGGGAAAGTTCCCCACCCCCTCTCCATCCCTGCTGAAGAACTTTCAAAGTCATCAGCCAGGCGCAAGGTCTTCGTCTCCTATTTACTACCCAGGCCAGAAACTCTCCGAGCCCCCGGCCCCTCTCTCTCAGAGCCCACCCTCTTCCCTCTGGGAAAGCACAAATACACAGGCGCCTCGTTCTTCCTTTCTCTCCTCTTCTGGAGAGAAGGGGTTCGGGGCCCTTTCAGCAGGCTCCCCAGAAGTACAAGAAAGGGGGCGGAAGGAGGTGGAGGGGAGGGATGGGGGACGCCTCAGAAAATCTAGCGGGAAGCGGGAGGCCAACTTCGCCACCCTGTTTCCAACCGATCCTCCTCCCCACTGGGGTCTCCGGAGCCGCCCGGCGAAGCATCTTTCTCCCTGCCCCCAGGCCCCGATTCCCAGCCTTCCGGGCCCCACCGCTTCCTTTTCTTCCCGCTGAATGTCAGGAGAAGAGCCGAGACAGTACAAAACTCACCAGGTAGAGAGTAGGCTGCCAGAGGAGAAGGACGTACCAATACGCAGCCTGCATCCTCCCGCGTCTCAAACTTCCTCGCCTTCGCCTGCGCTGAGTCTCTGTTCCCTCAAGAACATAGATCCCCCTGACGTCCACTTCACAAAGGAAGGAGAGCTCTCACCAGCCTAAACGAAAACGAAATGATAGAACCCATGACCACCCGGCAAGGTTAGCCCGGGAGACAAGGAGACAAGGAGAGGCGGACAATGGGGCGCCACGGGCCAAAAAAGGAAGGAACTCTGAAAAGCGGGTAAATGCAGCGCCCGCCCGAAGAGAGAAAGCCAGTGGCCGCGGCTGGGGGGCTGTGAGAGTCCCTGGAGCCCTGGACTTCTGGCCCACCGGGTCAGGAGCGGCGGAAGGCTGGAGACCGCCGAGCGCCGAGATCAGTGGCGTGCGTACTGGGCTGGATCTGGGAGTCCCACTGGCCGCCAGACGTGCCTTTCCTTCTGCTTTATAGCAAGCAGGGCGACTCGGACTCAAGGCGGCTGTTGGCTCCCCAGCAGCCCAGCCAGTCCCTCTCCACGCACACAGCAGCGGAGAGACCGGTCGGGAGGGGGAGAGGGGGGCAGGGGGAGAGGAGGAGAAAGGGGGAGGGAAGGAAAGTGGAGAAGGGAGAGGGAGGGAGGGAGGGAGGGAGGGAGGGAGGGAGGGAGGGAGAGAGAGAGAGAGAGAGAGAGAGAGAGAGAGAGAGAGAGAGAGAGAGAGAGAGAGAGAGAGAGAGAGAGAGAGAGAACAAGAAGCGCCGGCTTCTGGAAGGGGGGGGGGGGGGGAAGGTCGTGAGATTTGCATACAGAAAAATGTGGAAAAATCAGTGTGCACGCACGACCTCTCTCTCCCTCTCTCCCTCTCTCTCTCTCTCTCTCTCTCTCTCTCTCTCTCTCTCTCTCTCTCTCTCTCTCTCTCTCTCCCCCCCCCCCTCCCTCCCTCCCTCCCTCCCTCTCTCTGTGTCTCTCTCTCCCTCTCTCTGTGTCTCTGTCTGTCTCTGCCTACACACACGCACCACAACACAACACTACACATTCACTTCCTCGGCCGAAGACAAACGCCCTTCGCTAACTTCTGGCGCAGCTCGAGAAAGGGCTGGAGGAGCTGAGGGTCCAAGGAGCCTCTCCACTTCCCTTTCCTCCTTCCCCCCTTCTCTGTCCCAACCTACCGAAGAGAGAAGAGGGGCAGGAGGGAGGAGGAGAGGAGGAGAGAGAGAAGGTGGGGCGGGGGACGCAGAAGAGAGAAAGAGGAGAGGAGGCAGGCAGGCAGGCAGGCAGGCCCGCTTACACGTACCGCACCAAGCAGAGTGGGAAGGCGACCAGGTCCCTCTCCAGGAAGGCTCCATGTAGATCGGAGCTACAGGGGTTGGTGCCGGGCGGTGGGCCGGTGGTCCCCTGGCGGGCGCTTCCCCTCCATGCCTCAGCAGAGGCGGCCGGGTTCCTTGGGTCGGACTTGCCCAGCCTGAGAAGGAGCGACTCCGAAACCTCTCCCGTGCTCGCACCCAGGGGTGAGCGCAGTGCAAGGAAGCCTGAGGCCGCCCCGGTGCCAGCTGGATTCACATCGCAGGAAGCTGGAGAGAGCTCGGGGGGCCGGGAAGGTGGCGGGAGGCAGGAGCAGCCTTCTGCGAGGGCCAGAAAGAGAGCCGGTGCCCAGAAAGTCTCTCGGAGACACCTGGAGACTAGCTCCGAGACCTAGACGAGCAGAGATGGAGCCCCTCCAGGGCATGCACTGGGAGGCGGGACGCGAAGTCCGGGTCGGCGGGGAGGAGGAGCCCGAGCTGCAGCCGCTCCCAGCTTTCGCTGCCGCTCTGCTCTCTCGACTGGAAACCAGTGGGGGGGGGGGGGGGGGGCGGCCCGAGGGGAGGAGGAGGGGGAGGTGGCCAGACCGCTGGGCGGCAACTTCCAAGGCGGATTCTGGTGCGGGGGACGAGAGCTAGACGAGGACCCGAGACTTTGGGGGAGCCTGGATCTCTCCGAAGCTGTCTGGCGCCCTGGCGACCTCTGCGTCCTCCCTCTCCACCCACCCCCGCTGGGAGTCCTTTCCCTTCCCCTCCTCTCCTCCGGGGCCGCCCTTTCTCCGTCAGTCCCCTGAGGAGGAGGACTCCCACCCTCCCACACATACACATTCACCCCTCATAGCTAAGCTTACCTCCCAGTTTCAAAGCAGAGCCGGAGCCTGGGCTCCCGCCTCTCTGCGGAACCGGCCGGCCGGGGGCTTGGGCCACAAGAACGGACTGGGCTCCTGGAACTCTGTATCCCTACCTCGCTCCGCTCCCGGGACTCGCAGAAGGAAGTAGAGAGGACGGGGAGATGCTAGACCCCGGGGGGGGCGGGGGGGGGGGGCAAGGTTAATTCCCCGGGAGCTGAGGACATCGACCCATTGGCCCCGGGCCCCACCTGTTCCCCAGGGCCACCTGACCTGCCTCCGGCCAGGAGAGGACTGAGGTGCTTCCAAGAGCTCGGAGCCACCCCGGATGGAGAAAGGTGGGGAGCAGAGTGGTGTCTCGGGGAGAGGACTGGCCCAGACTGGCGAGCTAGCCTTCGGCTCTGTCTGTCTGTCTGTCTGACTCTCCCCTCCCCCTCATGGCTCTCCCTAGGTCCCTCTGGGCAGTCTTTTCTTCCCTCTTTGGCTTTATTTTCCTCCCCTAACTTAGCCCCTTTCCCGTGAAATGTAAATTGGGCAGGTTCTCCTATCGGTGAACGGGGGTCAGGCCAAGTTGTCCCTCCCTCCCTCGGCTCCCCTCCCCGTCCCCCTCCCCCTCCTCCTCTTATTCTGACACCAGTGGGCCAGGATGGCCTGTTCCTGTCTGGCCTCTCCGGGCCGGCGCATCCCCTCTCCCTTCGGCCGGCACCTACAGCTCCGCTTCCCGCGTGATAAAGCCTAGTTTGACCCTTGTCTTTCCTCGACACCAGGAGGGCTGGGCTTAGCCCAGGCGCCACGGAAAAGGCGAAGCAGGCGTTGGGCGGCAGCGGACAGACGGCTCGGAGAGAAGTCAGCCTCGCTCAGGAGCAAGATCCGCTCGCGTCCAGACCTGCTCCGGGAGAGCCTCGGAGCCCCCGCCCACCCCCCAAACTGCCCAGGTCTCTTCAGCTCCGGGAGCCCCGTGCAAGCCTTTCCGCCTAGGAACAGGGGGCACCGCCTCTCCCGAGAGCCCCCCAGCTGCTTGCCTGCCTCGTCCACTCCCCTTCTAGCTTGCCGGGGCTCCAATGGGCCAACAGGCCCTCCAGAGAAGCTGCTGCTGCTGCGGCGGCGCTGAGGTTTCCGCCTCTGGGGATCTTCTTGGACAAAGGAAACCCCAGCCCAAGAAGCAGCTGCCGAGGCCCCTCTCAGCGGGGGTAGCTGGCTGCCCTCCTTTCCCTCGCCGGACTTCCCAGAATGTCCTTCTCTGGGAGGGATGGGGGCGGGGGCGGGGGGGGGGGGGGGCTTGTTTGGTTTGTCTTCTCACAATAAAGCCCCTGGAGCAGTGTTTCCTTCACAGAGCAGGCTGGGACTGAATGCAGGGCCTGCCATAAATAAAACTCAAGCTCCCCACTTTTGCAGATGAGGAAACTGAGGGTCTGTGGAAGTTCACACAGGGAGTGAATACCAGCCCCCACTGGTCTCTGGATTCCGAATCCAGTGAGTTCCCTCTTCTCCAGCTCTTAACGTTCAGACTAGCAGCGTTTGGGAGAGCCGGCTCACTCCTGAGGGAGCTGTGGAGTCCCTGCTCAGAAGCCCTCGAGGAAGGGCTCCGAAGACCCCACAAAACGGGAAAGCCCATGCCTGGCTTCCCATGCCCTCCGCACATCTCTCTGCCGAGTCAATCAAAAGGAATTCTTCCCCTCCAACCCTCTCTCCCCCTTTTGTTGCTCTGATCGACATTGGTGTCATGAAGGCCACCAAAGACAGGACCACGGCCACGGAGGCCGCCCACTGCCATTGCTTTCTCAGTCTCACTCACCACGTCTTGTCCTATTTGTGCATGTACCGATACACATCCCCTGCCTCCCTCCACTCACACATCACCAGCCTGGTCACTTCCCCTGAGCCACGGGCAGACTTCTGCGGGGTCTCCCTGCCTCCTCCCTCCCAGCTCCAATGCCCCCATGCCTGCCTTGGCTGCCCCGAGTAGCTCCACCCTCAACCCCCTGCAAGGCCCCCTCTCGCTTGCAGAAGCAGATGTCAGCCCCTTGGCTGCACAGCCCGGCCCCTTCCCACGGCCAGGTCTTCTTAAGCTTCCGTGGCCTCCATTCCCCTACAGTCAGGCCCACGCAGGCTGGGCTAGTGTTCCTCCCACACACTCTGCCCTGGCTCTTCTCCATGCCTGGAATGCTCACCCACCACATCTCTCTGCCTCGGGACTGCCGGTAAGATTCAGCTCAAATCCTGCTTTCTCCAGGGGCCTCCCCCGCTCTCGAGGACCTCCACCCCCAGGACCTGCCCTCAGCCCGTGCTTTTCCTTTTATGTACATAGATAATGGCACGCTTTCTCCCTGGGGGGTTGGTTATTCAGTCTAGTTGGATTCTCGGGGGCCTCCTTTTGGGTTTTCTCAGCTGAGATACTGGAGTGCTTTGAAATTTCCTTCTCCAACTCATTTGACAGCTGAGGAAAGTGGAGTTAAGTGACTCACCCAGGGTCACACAGCTAGTAAATATCTGAAGCCAGATTTGAACTTCGGGGGTGTCTTCCTGACTCCAGCCCTGGGGCTCTATCTACTGGGCCACCTACATGCCTCTCGCTTCTGGTTGAGGATAGAAACCAAGTTCTTGTCTTTCTTGGTATTCCCAGCACTGATCATAGTACCTGGCACCTAAGTCAGACTTTCACAGACATTTGTCCACTGACCAACTGACTTACTGACTGGTTCTGACTTTGGTAGACCCGGGCGTCGATGGCAACTCTTTCATCCACAAACTGCACGATTTGTTCAAGTCATTCCACTTCCATGAGCCTCAGTTTCCTCATTTGTCAAATGAGAAGCTTGGACTGGATTTCTCTGAGGTCTGCTCCAGCTTTGTATCTATAAAAGATACCCACAAACTTAATAGGTCCTTGTGGACCTATTTGTGGGCAAATTTATGGAATTAACTGAGTTTGCCCAGAAACTTTAAAGGGGAGACTCTCTTCAAACCCTGTAATTCACTCCCAACAGCAAAGTCCCCCCAGAGCACTCCAAAGCTTTATTTGGGGGGAGAAAAGAGCCTGATCTGGATCATGTTCTTAGCAGCCCCTAAACTGCCCAGGACAGTCACCTTGGCAGGTTGCAGGGCGATGCTCTCTCTCTCACTAGCTTTGGGAACTGCCAAGCCCTTTGCTTTTCCTCACTTTAAAAACAGGCTTATTCCAGGCTCTTTTCACCTTTGGGAACATGGATTCATAAAAGCTTATTCTAAAATAGAAGGGATCGAGTTCTTTTCCATTTCATCCTGCATAAAACTGATGGTGCTGGAAGAACAGCCACACAGGAGGGCCATAAATCGGTTTCTGGTGTTGTGGAAGCGCAGAGCCCAGGCACCTGCTCCTAGAAGACCTGCCACCTTGGAGTCATCCACAGAACACTTACATGATCCTGGAAGGAGGGAGGTTTGCATAAATTCTGGGCTTGGAGCCAGGAAGCTCTGGGTGCAAATCCTGTCACTGACCCTTATTAGTTGATTAATTCTGGGCTATCCCAGAGGATCTACAGAGTCCATGAAGGTTTACTAATCACTGTACAGACATTTTCTCATTTGTTCTCCATGATTGGTAGGTGTTAGTATCCCCATTTTCCTGATAAGGCAACTGAAACTGAGAACAGTCAAAGGTCTTGGCCAGGCCCACACTCTAGCCATTCAATGCCCCTTCTCTCAAATCTGCTTTCTTCGTAGTAAAATGAGGTTAATTATAGTGCCTGACGAGTGCGGTTATGTTGCGGATCAAAAGCAGTAGTGTAGCAAAAGTGTTTTGTAGCCCCGTGTTCAGTTACCGCTGGCCTAGACAGGAATCGTGTGTTCTTCAGCGCTGTCCTCGGTTTACTTGGCGTTCTTCATCTCTTTCGTACTAAGCCCAGTCTCCTCTCTTTCCCACAGAAATGACGCCAGGCCACATCCACACCTCGCCATTGTTCTCTGACTCTTTCCCTTCTTCCACACGACTTTTCTCCAAGTGAGTCAGACCCTGCTTTTGGATTTGAGCAAAAACAGTGAAGGGTGAGCCCTTCCTTCTTCTGCCCAGAGTTCCCCCAGACCCTGCTCCGCCCAGAGGCATCCCGGGCAAAGCCAGCAGCCCCCCGGACCAGGTGCATCTTGGGTACCTCCTCCTCTTCCTGAATGACTTCATTCTTTCTGCTCAGTCTTCATACTTTGAAGACGTTCCATTTCGTATAGCTTAGAGATGTCCGGTATTTTGCATGGGGACATCTTAAAGCACTGTCTTACATTTCTGTGAGCAGGATTCGAATTCGAGGTTTGTGAAATTGGGACAATGGTCCACTTTACTGACTTAGCTCTCCAGGATAGCTTGGGGTCAGGACTTGTGGAAGGGGGGTCTGTCTCCTGCTCATACTGATAGCATGCTAGCCTCCAGGTCACGTCTTGGTAGGCATTCAGACGCTGTTAAATGTCTGCAGCCTGCTCTGATGCCTTGTAGAGGTTGGGGCATTTCCTTGCATAATCTACATCGGTCTCTAAGTCTGGCTGCCTAAGACAAACCTGGAATTTCTGGGGACTTTGACCTGCTCCCAAATTGCCATCATAAGTCTCTGTTTCTCAAAACAGATGTGTATGCCTCGAGCATTCATTCAATCCTTTTTGGTAAAGTATTGGTGGCTGAATCCACCTGGATGGTGCCCAGGGAGGCCTTTTGGTTCCACTCTTGGACTTTTGCGCTTTCTTGCAAGGAGGCAAACAAGCATCAGTTACATCCAACAAAGGCAGTTACTATACTCAGCCTTCTTCACTAGGAGGTGAGCCGATGCCTTTGTCTGCCTGCCAAGAGTATTTCTCCAAGTTTCTAGTCTGTTTCTCTTGTGCTCTGAAGATGGCTCTGGGTCCTCTTCTAGTCATTATTATTATTACTGTATTGTTTATCTCCCATGATTTGAAGAATGTTCAGGCCAGGGTCATTTCAGGGCAGCCTAGCTAATTTTAAAGAGTAGAGCTGGGTGGCTCAGTGGATTGAGAGTCAGGCCTAGAGATGGGAGGTCCTGGATTCAAATCTAGCCTCAGACACTTCCCAGCTGTGTGACCCTGGGCAAGTCACTTAACCCCCATTGCCTAGCCCTTACCACTCTTTTAAGAGCCTTGGAGCCAATACAAAGTATTGACTCTAAGATGGAAGGTAAGGGTTTAAATTTAAAAAAAAAAAGAGTAGCTGATGTACTGGGGGGGTGGGGGGTGGCAGGGCTGTGGTGGGATGGGAATGATCCACTTATGATCATTCTGGTGGTTTTCTTAAACATTTTTAACAAGAGGAGTCTAAAGGGTTCACCCCTGTTTTTAACAGAATTTTAAAAGATTGCCATACTGGAGAGAGGACTCGCCTTGGAGTCAGGAAGATCCGAGTTATTAGCCATGTGGACCTAGAATTGTCCTTGTGCACAAGTTTGCTGCTCTTTAAAAGGTCCATTCTTGTCATTTGGGGCATTTTGCCACCTTGCAGGTCCCCCGACAACGCTCTAAGGAGCTGAGATAGAGCAAAAGTTCTGATCTTCATCTCCCGAGGGAGGGAATCTCCACACCAGGATGTTGCCATATCAGTGAATCCTATATCCAGACCAGAAAGACAAAACTCATCCCCAATGCACTTACTAAAAGCCAATACGTCCCTACTGTCTCTCACCAGAGATGTCACTGGGGTAGCTCCACTAGGTCAGCTTCCAGGATCTTTGCTCGCCACAATGATTCGGAGCAATCCCTTATCACCCAGTGGGAGGTCTTCTCCCCAACTTGTCTGACATTCTTGCAGAAAGGCACAGCCAGCAGGAAACAAGAGAGAAAGCCAAGGAAGCCTTCTCCAGGTAGGTCAACTTGAACGCAAGCATGCACTGAGCTGAGCAAGTGGACTCCATGCTCAGGCAAAGTGAAGGACGACGTTTCCTAAGAAGCTCATGACTTGGGGGCCACCCCAACAAGATTGGTCTGGAAGTCTCAGATGCTCCTGGCCGGGTTTTAGTAGTGGGATGAGGAGGGACGTGGAGAGAGGTGGAGGCAGTCTGGAAGGCCATCTCCACTCTTCACCAGCCTTTTGGTGGTCCTTATCAAAGACAAAAACAAGATGTGCTTTTAGCTCACTGACATGGCCCTGAAATACATCAGGCAGCCCGAAGTTCATCGGGATGAACCTCAGAAGGGGGAATCCAAGACTTCACCTCTCAACCTGAATAGACCATAGTTCTGGTTAGGCTGAACGTGGGGCCCTTCGGCATTCTTTGTCTCCGTGTGCCCAAGTAGCCCCAGACTACCTGGCCAAGTCCCTTAACCTCCTGGGGCCTCACAATTCATCTGGGAAATCCTGTAGATGTGAGGATTGGGTTCGATGCCCTCGGAGAACATTCTCATTTAACTTAGATTTTATTATCCTGAGTTTCCATGACGGACACGCTCACACTTAGAAATAAAAAAGAATCCGCTTCCCAAAGATAAACTGGTTAGTGCGCAGTTTGTTTGCAAGCGGCATGAGGGTCTTAGTGGCCTGCAAGCTCATAGGAAGCAGTAGTAGTGAGATAAGGAAGCCTCAAAGCCGAATATATGTGGGGACTAAACTATGAGAAAGAGAAGCCAAAAGCCAGACTCTCAGAGGCTGCCCCTGTTAAGTCCTCTTCTCAGTACTGGGTACCACACTGGGGGAAAGACTTGGACAAGCTGCCCAGCACCAAAGGAAACAGCTCAGACGGTGAACGAATGGGCCTTAAGTCCATGGCAAAGACATTAGGGATGTTTAGCCTAGAGAAGAGTCGCCTCAGGGACCCTGACCACACTTCGAGGGCTTTACCCAAGCAAACGAGATGGGAAAGGATCAAAGCACGGAAGATGGAGATGAGGTCGGAAAAGGCTTCCCAACAACAAGAGCCATGCTGAAGTTAGAGGCCCTCAAGTGGTGGCAAGAAAGCCAATGAAGATCTGCCAGGTTTGCTGGCTTTGAGGCTCCATTCAGAAAGAGGTTGAATTGGGGTTTCTTCTACTGCTGAGATTCTTGGAAGCCCTGGAGGGGCAAAGGAAATGTCTCAGTTAAATGGCGAATGAGGACTCAAAAACTAGGCGTCCTCAATTGCCCTCGGAGACGCAAAGACTTTACCAGGGTCCAAGCGGTTGGCTCCAGTGCTTGCCCATGGACACTGCCAGTATGTGCAGGACCCAAATAAAAGAAGGCTTCCTTACTCATGGCAATGTGCTCCAAAACCTCCTACTTGCCCATTATTTTATACTGACTACAGCAACCCATGAAATGTCCCATAGCTTCCCCAGCGAATTGTGAAAGAGGTTGTTCTATTCATCCACACCAGTATACCCAAGTGGATGAGAAATGCAAATAGTCCATACTAACCCACAGCTGGATGGACCACAAGTTCTCTTTCCCATGGAGCCATTCTTCCTCTCGTACCTGAAGCCAAAGGCTTCTCTACTTGGAGCTTGGAGCTAAAACTTTCTGCATTCCCCTTTGGACTTTGCTTTCTGTAACCTCCCCTCTAGGCTCTGAGTTGAGCTCTTGGAGATCCTTGTCAGAAAGTTGTCTTGAGCAGCAGACTCAGATCCCTGATACATCCTTACCATGGATGGTCCCCGATCCCCTTCCAGTCGTTATTCCTGGGATTCTGTTTCGAATTATTTGGGGATACTTGCCCAAGGGAGATCCCAAACCTGGCATTTTTACCACTCAAATCATACCTATAAGGACCATTTTTTCAGAGTTTTTTCTTCTGTAACCTCAAGTGTAAAGGGATGAAGTCAGAGGAGGCTGGGAGAGAAAACAGCAGCAGCAAAGAACCTTTAGAGGGCTGGGCTTTTACTATTAGGCTAGAGCAGAACTTCTTTGAAAACCAGAGTGCATGTTCATGGGGTTACCTTCACTAGAATGTTTGAATACTTACATCCCTGAACTAGAGAAAGGAAGCTACCAAAGAAGAAGGAAACGGGGCGTCCAGAAGCTTTACTTTTCACTAACTGGTGTATTTGGGAACACGAGGTTTCCGTAAAGTAACTGCACCAACAACTCTCCAAAAGAGAAGCCCACATTAGGCAAACGGAGAAGGTTAGAAGCAAGTGGAATGGTGGCCACTCCTTACAGTTGAAAGATCAAGATTCCCAAAAAGTGTGCCTAAGCACAGCTTTGAATGACACTCCAAGGTCAAGAATCCTTCCTGGTGGTCACTGAAGGAACCACTAAAGGCGACTTCCTGAAGGCAAGATTATTCAAGGCAGCCCAGTTCTGTCAAGGAAGCCAAGTTCCTGCTTTGGCGGCCAGAAAGCCTACCTGGAGTCAATGATGGATGGATGGAAGAAGTCACCAATCACATGCCTGTGCCGTGTCTACAGCAAATCTCAAATCGGGTTCAAGATTTTACCTTCAGAGGAGCCGACATTTCCATAGTGCTTTCACATTCGCAACGTGTTCTATACACATTATCCATCGCATGTGAGTCTCAAAACGACGCTATGAGCAGAGATTATAGGTATTGGGAAACCCATTTCACACAAGAGAAAACTAAGGCTCAGAGAGGTTCTGTGAGTTGCCCAGTTGAACCCTGCTGGCCAATGTGGAAAGGAAGACTAAGCAGCTAGATCGTCCTGACTTCAAGCTGACATTTTGTGCTTGATTGTGTAGTTTTGGCTGTGCTATTCCGAACATCTAGATATTTGGAGGTGGAGACGCTCCCCTTGATTCCCAAATATAGCCTCATAGTGAATTAGATCTCGCAGTGACTGACTAGTTAGATCTCTCTAGCTGTCCATCGATCAATAAGCATTTATTAAGTATAATCCAGAAGTCTTTGAGTAAATTTAAGCTACTAAAGCTTAAAACTTTAGACTGCACTAAAAATCTCGGGACACCATCTTTGGCAGCAGATCTTTCCTGGAGAAATTTGACACAAAAGCTCTCTCTTCTCTCGTTAAATATTTACTTTCTAGTTCTATTGGCACTGGTGTTGTTTGTGAAGATTTTTTAAATTTATATAATCAAAATTGCCCACTTTCTCTTTTGTGATCATTTCTATCCCTTGTTTGGCCAGAGCGCTCCTCCTATCCAGGGTTAGGAAGTTCTCCTACAATTTGTTTAAAATACGATCTTTTTAAATTGAGATTTGAACTCAGGACTCAAACCAGATTGCCATGTAATGGGGAACAATTAACAAAATAAATAAAACCACGGTGAACCATAGAGAATGCTAATTGGTGGTTTTCTAAAGTAGTACAAGCTTGTTGGGGGATCAAGTACCCATTTGGAGTTCATTGTGGCCCCGGAGGTGAAATGTCGATCTAATCCTAATCCTCCTCTTCACTATCGTCATTAGTCCTTTTTTTCCTCTTCCAGGAATTCTGTGTGGTTAGTTCTTTTCTCTTAATCATAGAGGCCACCGAGTGTGTACACATCCTTTCAAGTTGAATAAGGAAAAGTCTTCTTCTACTCACCACCTTCACGAAGCCAGGCTAGAATCAGAAAGTTCTTTGCTCATTGCTTGCACCATGCATAGAGACCCTGAAGAATTCATTGTAATCAATCTCATTCTGAGAAGTCTGGTTGGAGCTGGAGTGGGGGGGCTCTGCCTGGGGGAAGTGAGATAAACATTGACTCATAGATAATTAGGAAGATGGAATCAGAGGGGGAGAACCAAAACCCATTATTTCATCTATGCCAATTCTCCCTCCACCCATATTCCAGTTCTAAATATGTCATTCTAGGACATGTCACAATCTCTCTCTGTGTCTCTGTGTCTCTGTGTCTCTGTCTCTGTCTCTGTCTCTGTCTCTGTCTCTGTCTCTCTGTCTCTCTCTCTCTCTCTTTCTCTCTCTCTCTCTGTCTCTCTCTCTGTCTCTCTGTCTCTGTCTCTGTCTCTCTCTCTGTCTCTCTGTCTCTCTGTCTCTCTGTCTCTCTGTCTCTCTGTCTCTCTCTCTCCTTGACAGATAATCTGCAGAAATTCTTCACCTGGTAGCTAGAGCCAATTTACCACCTGAGAACTCAAAGTCACTTATACACCATAATGAGGCATCAGAGAACGACATCAGTGAAAGAAAGATGAGGAGGCGGAGAAAAGAAAGCTTGTGATACTTCACACTTGGATGGCACTTTATGATTTATAAAGTACTTTGCTCACATTCCCTTCCTGTTATTCCTCATTCCTATTTTACAGAGAAGAAAGTTAAGGCTCAGGATTGGTTGACTTAAACCTATCCAATGCTCCTTCTATTTGAAAATGCTATCTCCCCTTAAAAAAAAATGTTCTTACTAGGGACAGTTAGGTAGCCCAGTGGCTAAAGAGCCAGGTTTGGAATCAGGACCTGGATTCAAATCTAGCCTCAGATATTTCTTAGTTGTGTGGCCTTGGGTAAGTCACTTAACCCCAGTTTATTGACCCTTAGAATTGATAAGACAGAAAATAAGGTCTCCCCCCCCCTTCCCCCTTCCCTTCCCAATGGCCCTCTCTCAGGGATCATTTTCTGAACTCCAAAGTAGGAATAACCATCCTGCCCAACTAGCTCATTCTGCCAACTTTGAAATAATGGAGAACTGGGAGCTCACCCTACTAGGTTTGCCATTGCATTGACCATCTGCCCACCATGCCTCTGCCTCTATCACCACACTAAGTCTCTTGGAGGCTGACTTCTGGGAACTAACTCTACTGCCTTTCTCCTTCCTCCTATTCCCCTTTCTCCTATCCCTCTCCAAACTGAATGGTGTCAGTCACTGAACAGCTTCTTTGGAAATGATTGTAGAGGCCTTTCCTTGCTTGGTTCTCCTTCTCTTTGGCCTCTAAGAAGTATTTGCTTGTACTGATTAGCGTTGGTTCTGGAGATGTCTGCCTCTCTTGGGGTCTATGACCCTACCTTCTCCTGGCTTTGACCCCTCCCTGCCGCCACGGAGAGGACCTCAGTGACTGTAGGGTCTAAACCATGCCTGAAAAACCAAGATGCTCAACTCAACAGCATGGCCAAAAAGTGAGCGTCCAAACGTTGCTTGCAGGTGATCCCACTGCCTGCCCTTTGATAGAGCTCCAACAGCCCTACTGTGTTTTTCCTTATATCAAACTTTAATTGGCCTCTTGGCCATTTCCCCTCATGCTTCCTGGCTCTGTCCTCTGGGGCCAAGCGTTGCTTTTTCGGTCCACACCCCTCACCCTCACTCCACTCATTCTCCCCAGTCTCCTTCCCTTTCCTCACTGCTTTATCAAGCTCAGATCTTGCTGTCCCATTTAGATGCTCCATCACCACCTCATGTTCAACATGGCCAAAGAAGAACTCATCGTTTCTGTCCTACCATTGGTTTTCCCTCCCATCCAGGGACCCCCCATTCTCCCAAGATGGGCTGCAGGCAATAATAGAGCACTTGAGTATCCATTGTTTCATTAGAGCCTTGACAACAGCCTTGCAAGATAGATAGGATAGGTAGTAGCACTGACCCCATTTTACAGAGAAGGAAAACGAGGCACGGGGAGATTCCGTGTCCCATAGCTGGCAAGCGCCAGTGGGAGCTCGTGAGCTCCAAATCCAGCAGGCTCTGCTCTGGGCTGGGCCTAATCAAAGAAGTTGGAAATCTGCATCACCTCCAGGCTTTCGGCTTTCTCGCCCTCCTGTTAGTGATGCTGACAAAATAGCTGTCACACGCGGTGCCTTCCTTTCTAGCCCCACTCCGGGAATGGGTTTGGGTTTGTCTGGATGTCCCCAATGGCCAGGAGAGCGTCTCACGTGGAGCAGCTGCTTGATGGTGCTTTTCCAGTGGAATAAGATGTTTTGTCGGGGTCCCTCCTTTGGACACACCACTTCATGTCCATTGGCCCTCCTGCTCTTTGGGGCCGGGGCACCCACGTGCCCTGGAGAAGAGGCACAACGCTCTTGTGAGGCAGGCAAAGTCCCGGGGATTGCCTTCACTTGGCCAGTACGGAAATAAGGGTCCAGACAGCCGAATGACTTGTCCAAAGCCACACGGAAGATTCGTGGTAGGCTGGGCTCATCATCCCTGTGTTCCTGACTCCCAGTACAGTGGTTTTTCTTGCTATTCTGTGGTGCCTCTACCCCAAGGTAAAAGAGTTATGCTATCCTGGGTCCCTAGAGCTAGAACGGGATGAGACCCTGAGCTCTTTGAGTCCAGCCCCACATTGTACAGAAGGAGAAACTGAGACCCAAGAAGAGGAAATGACTTGCCCAAAGCTCCAAGAGAGTAGGGCCACAGGGACCTCTGCCTCCAGGGCCAGCTTCTTCGCCCTGGGCCACACTGCCTTCAGGTGGAGGGTTTTAGAAGTGAAAGTTTCCGTGGTGCTTTGAATGGAAGTTTCCCGGGTTTTTGCTGTTGTTGCTATTGTTGCTGCTGAATCAGCAGCTTAAAGCCTATTGAAGAGCAATGAGTAACTCTCTGCCTCACCAAAGCACTGGGTTCTACTCTAAGGCTAGATACAAAGACAAAAGCAAGTGCTCTGGAGCTCTTTATCAGTGCCGGGGTCTAAGGTGGGCTTCCTGGAAGAGGTGGTATTGGAGACAGAGGGAAATGAGTGAAACAGAGGCAGGGCATTTCAGGCATGAGGAATGATGGAAGCAAAGGTCTGGAGGCAGGATGGGGTAGGATATATCCAGGGAACAGAGTGGTCCAGTCTGGAAGTAGCTTATGAAGCCCAGGAAAGCTAGGAGGGGCCGATGGCCTGGAATGGCCACCAGGGCAGCTCTGAAAGTCATTCCCGGTGCAATTGGGAGGCGGAAGACCTTTTAGTCGCCAGGTTGTTGGCGGAGCGCCGGGCCCCAGGCCGGAAAGACTATGGCAGTTCTGATGGGAAGAGCCCTTCAGCTAGCAGCAGGCTGGGAGACGGGCAGGTCTGATCCCTGGGGAGGCACGGGGGAGCCACAGTTTTCCTTGTTAAAGTGGGAGAGAGGCAACCGTGGAAGGGCAGTCACGCTCCCTCCGTCCTTGCACAAGCCGTGCCAAGTGCCCAAGTCTACTCAGTCATCATTAAGCCATCTCCGGCACTTGGACGGCTGGAATACGGCAAAGCGCCCCGAACTGGAGATTCTGGAAGAACAGGAGCGAAGCCCGGCTCCCTTCTTGGTCTGGTTCCCTAAAAAGGACCCAAGCAGGGAGGAAAAGGCTCCCAGCGCTGCCTCAGTGGTCCCTGGAAAGGGGGCTGCCCATACCACGAGACTGAGGGAAGCCACGGGAGCCCCCGATGGCCGGGACCAGCGGGGTCAAAGGGGAGGGGCAGAAGGGCAGGCGGGACCCCCATCCGACTTCTTCCCAAACTTCAGCCCTGGGCCGTGAGAGCCGGGCTGAAGGTTTATGGAGAAGGCAACCTCCCTCCCATCCGCAGGTAAACCGCAGGTCTGCTCAGCTCTGGGGAGATCTCGGCTTTCCCAGCTCGAGTCGTGGTCCATTATGACGGTCCTCCAGCGCCACCTCGTGGACCCAGGAGGCCCTGCAGCCCCATCACATCCTTCCCTTCCTTTCCATAAGAGAGCAGTAGATGGCCAAAGGGCAGCTCCAGCGTCCACTCCCTGTTCGGGCCTCCCAGTGGCCTGTTCAGGATGCTTCTGTCCCCCTTCTCTTCCTAAATGTTAGTTGGTTGGGGTCCGAGCGCCAGAGCAGGGAGGGGTCCTAGAGGTCTCCTGGGCTAGCCCTATTATTGGACAGACAAGTAAACGGACCACTGGGGCTTGGAGAAGCAAGGAGTGCCGGAGGAGAGAGGGCCCCCCCCCCGGTCTTTCTGGCGCTAGCGCCCCGCCTTCTAGGGAAGATCTAGACTCGATTCCTGGAAAAGCTGTTAAACCGTCCTCCTGAGACGGGAGGTCCTGGCCCCAAATGCGGCTGTGTGACCCTGGGCGAGTCACCTAACCCTCCTGCCGACCCTTAGCACTCTTCTGCCTTGGAAGCGATGGGCAGTATTGAGACGGAAGGGAAGAGTCTTGAACTCCTCACCCAGATGAGAGCAGTTTGGGGGGGGGGGGTCTTAGCGTGAGTAAAGGAGGCGCCCGCCGGCCAGCCCTGAGAACAAGAGAGCCAGGTGGGGCCTGCCTTGGTCTTCTTGCCGCAGGGAGAGGGCAAAGGAAGGCCTCCGGCCTGGAAGAATCAAGCGGGAAAGCAAAGCCCGAGGCCTGCCTTTGCAGTCCATCGGCTTGTCTCGGGAGGCCAGAGCGCCTGTGTGGGAGGCCACAGCTCCCCGGCACCCTGGCACGTTAGCTGCTGTGCCCATCGCCAACGGACAGGACGACGTGGGAACGAGTGCAAAGGGAGCCGCTGACCCGGGACAAGAGTCCGAAGCCCTAGCGGGGCCAGGGCGCCGGGGACGAGCTCCTGGAGGGGAGAGAGGCGGAGCAAGGCTGCAGCCACCCCGAGGAGCTTTCCGCCCCATTCTCGAGGCAAGCGCGGCGTGCGCGCCCGAGACCTCCCTGTGGCGCGGGGCCTCCCTCCCTCCCTCCCTCCGGGGCCTTTTCCTCCGACGCTGCGCAGCCGTGACTAGAGCTCCTGGCGGCGATGCCCTGCAGGGGCGCCCGGGACCCCAAAGCGCGCTCCAGCGCTGCAGCCCCAGCCCCTGGCCGCTCCTTCGCCGGCGCTGCCACCCGGGACTCCTTAGCGTTCATCCAAGACCTGAGAAAGGGCAGGAAAGCTCCGGGCCGGCTTCCTCCTGGTGAGCCTAACCGCGGAGCAGAAGGATTCTGGCCAGGCGGGGCCAGCTCGGACCTCCTCCTCCTTCGTTGGCTTGGCGGCTCCCCGAAGGCTTCTGCTTCTTTCTTGGGAGAGCAGCCCGGCACCTGGCCGAGGGTGCCGGCACGGTGTGGAGGGCTCTTCCGAAAGTCCACGCCTCCTGGAGTCAGTGGCCTGCTAGGCCACAGGAGCTCAGCTGGAGCAGCCACGAGCCACGCTCAGCAGCCCTTCCCAGTGTCGAATGGCAGCCCCTCCTGGAGCCACGGGCTGCTGTTGGAGGCGAGAGGCTAGTCTGAGGGCAGGACCGAGGCCAGCTGGGGGGGGGGGGGGGGGGGGGCTGGTGCTTCTAAAGGGAAGTGGAAATGCGGCTCCTAGAAGAGGGGCAGCAAAGCAGCGCGCAGGTCGAGGAGAAGCAGCGCCAAAGCAGGGTGCAGGAAAGAAGCTTTTCCCCAGAGGGAGGCGAGGCTTTTCCCAGACACAAGCCGCAGCCTCAAGCCCCAAAGAAAGAGCGAGAGCGAGCACCGGCCAAACCGCAGCCTCCTAACGGCGGGCTCCAGCCTGGGGAGGCGCTCCATGATCCCGTTCGGGAGACCAGTGAGGGCAGGTCCCCCGGGCATTGCGCTTCCCTGGCCCAGCCTGGCTCCCGCGGGTCCCCCAAAGCCAGCCCGGGCTAGTGTGCTCTGCCCAGACTGCTGTCCACTGCGGGGGCCTCCCCGCTTGTTCCTTCCCCTCCGGTGATGCTGAGGATCTCCCAGGCCCTTCTCAGGCCCCTCAGCTGGAAGATGGACGTGGCCACGTGCTCCCTGCCTGTTGTGCCCATGGGGGAAGCCGGGCCAGCAGTGGCTGTGCTGGTGCCACCAAAGCTCGGAATGTCAGAGCTAGAAGGGAGCCGGGAGGCCATGTGGTCAAAGCGCTGCTAAGAGAGACCATGCTCTACCCCGAGTGTAAGGACTTGGACCAACCAGCCCAATTCCCTCCTTCTACAGATGAGCAAACTGAGACCAGAGAGATGGAATCACTTGGTCGGGCTCAGCTAGTTGGGCAACAATGGCTGGGATTCCGTTCCTATCGGTTTGCTCCAACCCAGTCCTCTTTCCATCACTGTCCTGCAGGCTGTCCTTCTGTAGAAATGGAGACTTGAACCCAGGACTCCAGTCCCCAGAAGTTCTTGCTCACTTCCCAGAATGCTTTGTAATCGCACTGAATTCTCGCCTGGGCGAGAACACAAATTATTATTTAAAGGAGTTCTCCGCCTGGGCACTCCTGGGCTCTTCTCTTCCTGTTTCCGCTGGCAAGCAGACCCGTCTCATGATGTGAGGGCCTCTCTGCCCACCTAGCACGGGCTTCTCTTACTTGTATATTCTTAAATTCCTCATCTTAAATAAGCCTCTAAAAATATAATACTTCTAGAGAGAAACTAATTTCTACCTTGCCTCAGTTTCCCCCCCAAATTTCAAGCTTTACACTTCGGACTCCAAATAGAGACATCTGAGACTCCCTGGGAGGCCCGGGGGAAGGGGCTGCTTCTACACCCCCCAAAATGGAAGAAAGAGTGTGTGGCAGTAAATGATGAAACAGGAGGCCAGCGTGAGACAGAGCCGGATCAGGAGGAACTCAGGACCCACCAGCCAGAACTGCTCTTCCTGAGGTCTCCTAGAAGCCCCATTATTGAGCAAGCAGGACAGGAAGGCCCCTGCAGTGAAGCAAGAGGGTCTGGGATGGAAGTGGGGTAAGTAAGTGAGCCAATCAAGAACGAAAAGGAAATGGAGCTTGGGGAAGGACTCCTCAACTCTCTAAAGAAACCAAAGGAGGCCCCTGGGGCAAAGGAGACTTAGGAAGCTCTGGAGGGCGATGGGTGAGCCTGGGCCCGGACCTAGAACCTCTGCTCCCCAGAGAGGATAGCCACTGCCCTGAGAGGGGGCCAGGCGGGGAACTGCCCTTGTTTAGTCCCTTGGGACTCACAAATCAGGTTTGGATGGGAGACCCACAAGGAGGCTCTTGCACCAAATCCAGGAAGCCCTCCTGCCCCCAACATGGAGGTGGGGACACTGGGCAGCCATCCCCCCGAGAGAGTGGGCCAAGCACTATCCCTGCGTGCAGTGGGGTGCTGTGGATAAAGGTTATAGGGCTGAAGGCCACACAGAAGGCTTGGGGTGGGATGGGAGCGAGCGAGCGAGAGCAGGAGAACGTGGATGCAGGGAGAGCTGTGGTGGAGAAAGCCTCCAAGAACCCATGGGCCAAGCCTGACATGACAGTGGAACACAAGATGTCCCAAGGCACGAGACAGCCCGGCACGTCCATCCCACCCAAATGTGGCTTTGGGAAGCGCCTCTGTCTCCAGCCTGGGCATCTCAGCCATGGAGAACAACGGCAGAGGCTCCACCAAGACCAGCCGCAGCATTGGAAAGGGCCCCAAAGGAGATGGGATTCCAGGCTAGAGCAGCTACCTCAGCGACACAAATGCATCCCAGAGCAGGAAGGCCAAGAGCGCAGGAGCTGGTTAGACAAGGATGAGGGGGCCACATCGCCAGAGAAAGAGGGGAACCTGGGAGCAGTGCTGGAGGGGCGAAGGCTCTCAGGACGTGGAGGACATGCACCCAAGGAAGGGTCCTCTGGGCTAGGTCTCAGGGCTGAGGAAGTCCCCCCAAACTCAAAGTAGCCCCAAAATGCTGCAGCAAAAATCCCAGACCAGAGGGAAATCCCAGACACAAAACAGAACATGGAGGAAAGGAGAGCAGTAATCTGAACTCAGAGGCGCATGACAAAGAAATTGGATGATGGGAACTACAGCCCAAAAGATTTCATGGTTACAGCATGGAACCCGTTGTAAGAATGTGAACTGCACTAAGGATCCATGTAAAGCGTTGCTCTTGGGTTCTCAAGCACGATGGAGGTGACGTGGTTATGTAGCAGTTTGTGGAAAAAGAGCTGGGGGACTGGGTGGACCACAAGGTCATTGTAATGTGGCAGCCTAAAAAGCTGACATGAGCTGTGGACAGAGCTATCAGGCGCAGGAGGAGGCAATTCCATGGTCCTCTGCCCTGATGGGACCCCTTTTTATGATGGCTATTAAAAATATGGAAAGCAGGAGGAGAAGAGCAGTCAGAACAGAAGGGCCTTGTGTTCGATACATAGGAGGCTAGATTGGAGGATCTGGGAAAGAGGCTCCCATGAGCTAATGTAGACAGAGCATTCCGAAGGTCCCATATGAATGTTTGTCATCTTCATCACCATCATCTCCTCAGACACTGACTAACTGCCATTCTGGCTAAGTCCTCTAACTTCCGTGGCTATCGGAAATGAGACGGTTTGGCCAGATGACCATTAGGACCTTCCAGCTCTAAACCATCCTATCAGTGAGCAGGAGGAGGAGGAGGACAGGGGATACAGCACACGGAATGCTTCCCTGTATCTTTGACTTCACTGGGGTGGGAACTCCATCCAAGGGTGCAGCCTGTACCCTGTCTAGGTCTTTTTCAGGCTGTGTCTCTTGTCTGTCCTCCCAAAAATCCTCCACAGGGGATCCTTGCAGCATACCTCATCTTCTTCTCCATAACTGGACACTGTGTAGGGAGAGACCAGTGAGGTATAGCTCTTGCTCCTGCCATACATACTCTGTTCCCAGCCCAGGGCTAAGAGCTTTACAATGATTCATCTGACTCTCACAGCCCCAGGATGCACGAATTTGTTGTCCCTATTTTACAGATGAGGAAATAGAAGTAAACAGAGGTCAAGTGACTTGCCCAGGGTCACACAAGCTAGTAAGTATCTGAGGCTGGTCTTTCTGACTCCAGGCCTAGCCATCTAGCTGCTGCACTACCTCAGTGACTCTCCTTGAGGGGAGACTTTTTTGTTTCTCTTTTTGTACTCTCAGAGCTTCACAGACCTATCCCATCAATTCTTTATTAAAGGTTTGTTAAACGGAGTCATCTTTAATTCTGCTGAGGGGAGCTGAATTGTTAAGATTATCAGAGTCGGGGCTAATTAACGAAGCTTCCTGAACACAAGCGACCCATTTCTCCTGGAAACTATCAATTCCAAGTTAGAGAGTCCTCATTACAGGCCAAGATCAAGCACAGTGTTAGGGGAAGACATGTTCCAAAAGGGAGGGAGGGAGGGAAGGAGAGAGGGAGGGAGGGAGAAAGGGAGGGAGGAAGGGAGGGAAGAAGGGAGGAAGGGAGGAAGGGAGGGAAGGAGAGAGGGAGGGAGGGAGGGAGGGAGGGAAGAAGGGAGGGAGGGAGGAAGGGAGGGAAGGAGAGAGGGAGGAAGGAAGGAAGGAAGGAAGGAAGGAAGGAAGGAAGGAAGGAAGGAAGGAAGGAAGGAAGGAAGGAAGGAAGGAAGGAAGGAAGGAAGGAAGGAAGGAAGGAAGGAAGGAAGGAAGGAAGGAAGGAAGGAAGGAAGGAAGGAAGGAAGGAAGGAAGGAAGGAAGGAAGGAAGGAAGGACTACAAATACCCTCATTCCCAATTGACTTCCCAGAACTGTTGAAAGAAAAGTGCTTCATAAACCATAAATTCATGGAAGGTAAATGATGTTATTGTAATCTGAGCTTCAGATGAGATCATGTGAGAAAACATGGCAGTCACCTTGAAAGCCCAGGGCTTTGCTAGCTGGGAGCATGACATGAGGTCTTCAGCATCAATCCATCCCTTTGGCTTAGGTAGAACCAAAGTCCACTTCATAGTTTCCATCAATTTTTGTAGTTGTGTCTCAGCAAAGTCTTGATTGAACTGGGGTCCTTTGGGGGGGTACAAAGAGGAGGAGGGAAAACGATGCAGTGAAATATTGCCAAGAAAATATCACAATAGGTTAGAAAATTGGGCAAACCGATGAAGTTCAATTAAAATGCAGTCTTTCCTTTAGACCTGCTGAGTCAAGTGCGTTAGTTTGAGATGAGTGGGGAAATGACTAGGCAAAAGTTATAAAAAAAGATGGAGGGGGACTGCAGAGGACACAAGGTGAATCTGCATTAACTGTGTCATCCAATGTGGTCAAATGTGAGGCAGAGCTACTCTTACTAACCCACCTTGGCCCTGTCTGACCTAGATCTTCAGCTTTTTCCTGAGTCTAATCACCAAGAGACTGCTACTAGTGTTGTCAGATATCTGGATGGCCAGGTATGGACATTCTAGTCCATAAGCAAATAATCCAGCCTGGAGAAGGAAGATATTCGTGTGTCCCCTCTATCCTTGGCATCTCGGCAAGTCAGGATAACTGGAGATGACCCAGATGCAGTGAATAAACTTGGCCTCTTTGATGTCTGACCAAGCTCTAAGACAGTGATGGTGAACCTTCTAGAGGTGTGGGAGATGTGAGAAATGTCATCAGGTGCCCATGGAGAGGGGGAGGGCAGCAGCCTGACCCTGAGTCCCTCTGACTTTCTAGTAACAAACTAACAAACTCTCTGCTCGGGTGATGGTGCACATGCCTACAGAAAGGGCTCTGAGTGCCCCCTCTGGCACTTGTTCCATAGGTTCACCACCTTGACTCTAAGCAATCCACAGCATTCATTTCCTCCACCTCCATGGCCATTGGAATCAATTGTTCTCATCTACCTATTCAGCCTGGGGAAGTCTTTCTTCACCCCCCCTAACTCACTGCCAGGCCTGAGGTTTGTTGCTTACCCTCAATCCAGGGTGTGACTGCTGGGCATACTCCAGCTTCTGGGAGTCACAAGTGAGAGTTGAATGAAAGGTAGACCCTAAAGGTGGATGAGCAGCCCTGAAAAGGACTCAGCAAACCCTTACTACAGAGGTGCTAGTCCTCCCTGAACACCCCAGTAAATGTTATTGATTGAACTCAGGTCCTAAAGAGAACCCTGCTATGGCACCCCTTGTGTAGAGAGCTCCAGGAAGGAGGAACCTATCACCTCCCAAGACAACTTATTCCATTTCTAGGGCCATGGCTTTGGTGGTTAGAAAGTTATTCCCTACACGGAACCTACATTTTCCTCTTCTCAACTTTCACCTTGTTCTTTCTCTATAAGAATCGGGTGAAGAACTGAGGATGTCATTGGTAAAGACCAGTGGGGCATTAGGGGTAGGGGGAGTACTTGAGATCCAGGTCCACATTTGTGAAGGGCTCTCCTATGGAAAAAGCATCCGGCACATTGGGTTTGTCCCCAGAGAGAACTAGAAACAGTGGGGGAGACTGCAGAGGCAGATTTGGGCTTGTCGTCAGAAAAAGCTTCTGAACCCTGGGAGCTGGCCTCACATGAAGGGAGTCAGAAGGGAGGGGATTCTCCACGCTGGAGGATTTCAAACAGAGGCTAGGAGACCACACGTGATTGTCATGTCACTGATAGGTGCCAAGCTTGAAAGAGATGCTAGACCAATCTTTTTCAAGCCAGTAAAGTAAAAGGAGGAGGGGACAGAGACAAGAGGTCAGTCTATAGCTGACTGTGCTTCCATAGAACCAATGACAGCGAATGACAGTGAGATCATCACCTGCCTTGGGGAGTGTGGTCCTTACTCAAAATAGGCAGCCTCAAAGCACGGACCAGAGGCAGGTTATCCCAGCCCCTTCTTCATTGTCTATTTGGGCACCACCTGAAAGGGGACTTACAGACCAGCATGTTTCATGTCCCACCCTCTACCTGTACTTATGATTCACTTTCCAATCTATTTCTTTTTGCCCCTCCTAAGCATTCATCACTTCAATTTGAGCAAATAACTTCTCTCCCTTTTCAACCGTAGGCACTTTGAAGGCAAGGCCCTAGAGCATCCTGGGAAGAAGGTCCTGATGTGTTTATTGAATTGATTCTGCATTGCCCAATAAGCTGCTAAGTCTTCTAGCAGCCTCTAGTTGGTTTACAGAGGCCATCTGCCAAGCACTCCTGATAAATTAGGGTAAACTATAAGAATTCAATATGTTAACCACCCAGAACATTTAGTAGATCTGGAAAGAAAAATATAAGATTCAGGGAAATTGTCCTGGGCCATTCTGGAATGCTTTCAACTGAATGAAGTGGCAGCATCAGTCCTTGCACTGTTTTAAAGCCTCAGGATCCAGGCTTTGTCCCAAAGAAGCTGTTGTAGAATTAATTCACTTCAAAAAACCAAACCACAGATATACTTGCAGGGTGATAGATAGATAGACAGACAGATAGACAGGCAGACAGATAGATAGACAGGCAGATAGACAGGCAGATAGACAGGCAGATAGATAGATAGATAGATAGATAGATAGATAGATAGATAGATAGATAGATAGATAGATAGATAGGCAGATAGACAGATAGATAGATAGATAGATAGATAGATAGATAGATAGATAGATAGATAGATAGATAGAAAGATAGATAGATAGATAGATAGATAGATAGATAGATAGATAGATAGATAGATAGAAAGAAAGATAGATAGATAGATAGATAGATAGATAGATAGATAGATAGATAGATAGATAGGCAGATAGGCAGATAGATAGATAGATAGATAGATAGATAGATAGATAGATAGATAGATAGATAGATAGATAGGCAGATAGACAGATAGATAGATAGATAGATAGATAGATAGATAGATAGATAGATAGATAGATAGATAGATAGATAGATAGAAAGATAGATAGATAGATAGATAGATAGATAGATAGATAGATAGATAGATAGATAGATAGATAGATAGACAAACAGGCAGATAGATAGATAGACAGATAGACAGGCAGATAGATAGATAGATAGATAGATAGATAGATAGATAGATAGATAGACAGACAGACAGACAGACAGACAGACAGACAGATAGATAGATAGATAGATAGATAGATAGATAGATAGATAGATAGATAGATAGATAGATGATAGAGCATTTACTAAGCAATCATTATATGTGTGTTAGGCACTGAGGATACTCAAAAGAAAAACAAACAGAAAGAGGAAACCACAGTCCCTACTCTCAAGGAGCTCACATTCTTATGGAGAAAGACACTCCTAAAGAGGAGCTAGGAAGTGAAGGGTGGAGATACTCATGCTCAGGCAAGGGAGCTGCTGAGGCAATGGGGAAATGTGTGTATGGAGTTGGGGGAATGGGGTGAAATAAACATGGTTGGGGTCTGGCTGAAGTAGTTCCCAGTTAGGAGAGTGGGGCCTCAGGTGGGAAAGAGTTCCTAGAAGTAAAAAAGTGGAGACGGGATCTAGAATGAGATCTGGCTGTCCAAATCTCCAAATATTATAGCCTTTCATTTTCATACTGAGATGACGAATGCACCAATGGTAGCTGAATACAGTCCAGGAACAGAATAGCTAAATATGGTTACAGCAAATTGAGCTGAAGAAATTTTTACCATGAGGAAAGAAAAATCGTCCTGGTCCGTGAGGATAACAACATCTAACATACTCATAGTCCTTTGCAGAACTTCTCTAGAAGATCTTTTGGCTCTGTGTCTGCAAGCAAAGGGAAGAGGAAGGCATAGAAGAGATCTAGTGCCTTCACTCAATGGAGATTCTACCAATAGAACTATGTTTTGTCCCATAAATGAAGAGGGAGAGTTTCTGAGGGTTTACTAGAGATTTGCTAAAAGCAATTTTGAGAATTGCATGGAGAAATGTCTCAAAGGACAATTCCCACAGATAATAAATCCAAGATATAACCCCTGGACACTCCTTCAATAGACACACAGTTAGAGGGAGAACCTAGAGGAATGGTCATCCAATAAATAACCACCAGGAAAATGGGGCCTATCTTTCAACACCTGGAGATTGGGATTCTGTTTCCCAGGCACTAACTGAGGTAAAATATAGATAGCCATCTCAGCTCTCTTTGTGACTCAGAAATGTGAAATCTGGTGATGTGTGCTATCTGTCAAGTGCATTCTTTATTGGAAAGGGGGTTTCACTGACGCTCTTTATGGATAAAAGTATCATCCATCAGTCCTTCATTGTCCTCTGGGACAGAGAAAGTTAAATCATGATATCACATCTGTCACAGATTTTTACAACTTTCCTAGAATTTTTTAAGTGGAGGATAGGATTAATCCAGACCCCTAAAGTGTTCTCTTTCCACATGAGTTGTTTCTCTAATTAGTGAAAAATGACAAACCTAAATGAAATTCTGAGCCTGTGCATTTTCAGACATCTTACATTTAGCAAATAAGGGTTAGAATTTATGATGGTATCATGCACAGAATTCTTCCTGAATAACTTATTAAAGATGCTTATCCCCCAGGAAATTGGAAGCTTATCATTTTCAGAGGGGTCAGGAGAGAGAGGTGCAAGAAATTGTTAGAAAAAGGAGGGTTTTCAATGCTATTTATTGGAGACATCAATGGATTCAGGTCAAAGTGTTTTGGAATAATTGGATTTGGCTTTTCCTTCATAGAGAACACTGAGAGATCAAAGACCCTTGGATTCCTATATTACCTGAAGAGCCCTCTCCCAGAGATCATCATTAATTAGAGAACAGAGTGGTTTATCTTCACCAAATGTGAAATAACTCAGAACCAAGGTGGGAAAGAGGTTTGTGAGCATGAAACATCATTTCTCCCAGAGGACAAGTCCAGAAATGACTTAAAGGCATTACAAAAATACACAAAGGAATTGGAGAGAAGATGAGGAATAGGCAGACACTGTTCCCTTTGGGACAACCCAACTGAGAGAAGAAACTTGCAAAAGTAAAAAAAATTCAGCTGGTGACCTGACTCCTCTCCTTGATGAGAACTAGCTAGAGATTTGACCAAGGGGGAGTTATTTGTATTCTATATGTGCCCAGTGGGGTGAGTAATCCATCTCCTCTACAGTGGTTTCAGAATCTACCTCTGGAGCTGTCCATCAGTACCAACTCCAGGCATTCCTTTATTCTCTCTTTACCCAAGATGTCATCCCTGCTCTTCCACATACCTTCCGAAATACCAAGGTGGCCCAACTAAAGCCACAGTTCTCTGCTGGGGATAAGTCATATGTATGCTGGGTGTGGGAAGGAAGAGAGAAGGAAGAATGAGCCATAAAGGAGTCGAGTAGATTTGAAAACTTGTATAGAAATTGCCTTAACTGTAAATGAGCTCAATTCTCATATTTAAGGATAAATATGCCCAAAGCAGCCAAAAGAAGATCATTGGTATTGAGAGGGCCCCTGGGGTCATGCCACATGGGGGCAAATTGCAAGAACAAAGAACATTTACCCTGGAGGAAAGGAGCCCTAAGAGGTTCCTAATGTTCCCTTAAGATATTCAAGAGTCTGTTCAGTGGAGGAGGAAGAAGACCCACTCTCCTTGACAGAACAGGCAACAACAAGAGACTTACATAAAGGCAGATTTCAGCTTAATCTGAGGAGGAAAAACAAAATAATCTGAATCGCAGCATTGCAGAGGGGATGAGTCTCATGGTGGCCATCTATTCAAGCCGTACACAGAGCAATCCCCTTCCTAACTCACCTAATGGATGATTCTCTGCCTCCTGCCCAAAGACTCCCCAGTGAAATAGAAGAGTCCCCCTCCGAAGCCCATTACGTTTATGTACACCCGAATTTTTATTTTGTTTTCTCTCACTTAACAAATGTTTCTTTTCTCTCCATCCTCACTCCAATTTAAAAGAAAAAATGGCAAAAATGGAAAGTAAGGAAGTGGGTGCCCATCGTCGTGGAATGGCTGAATCGATTGTGGCATATGAATGCAATGGAAAATGGATGTGGTGTGAGAAATGGTTTCAACCAAACCTGGGAAGACTTGTCTGAACTGATCCAAAGTGAAGCGATCAGAAGCGGGACAATGACGCCTACAATAACAACTATCCAGCAGAGAAAAGCAGTTTGGAAAGATGGAAGGATTCTGATTGGCTGACCCCAATGGCAAAGCAGCATTGATGAAGAATGCTGCCCATTCCTTGACGGGGGGATGGACTGGAGAGATACAGAACAAGAAGGATTTTGCAGAGACAATGTGGGAATTCATTTGGTTTGAATATACTTATTTGGTTTTCTTCTTCTTCTATTAGGGGACAAGACAAGAGTGCTAGGTAAGCTAACAACAGGGGAGAGTCACTGAAATATATAAGAGAAAATGTACAAAAGAGAAAAGAAGGAAGGTCAGAAGGAAACCCAAGCAAGCAAGAATTCTTCAAATGGATATTGTGAAGGATAAACATATATTTCCTGTTTTCATATACCCACAGCACGTGCTACGGACTAGAGATGCATGGCTTCATACATAAGCCACTTCTGGTTTTTATGTATGGGAATATTTTTATGTTTTTAGGGTTATATTTCTAGGGTTAAGTGAAGCTTTTTTTAAAAGGTTAGATGCTCAGTTTGGAGAGCAGCTAGGATGCCATTGTGGCAAGATGCTGGGGTAAATAAAGGAGGAAAATGTGAAATAAGCCTAGAAATGGATCTGGAATCAGCCTGTGAAGGACTTTAACAAAAAGAGTTTTTTTTTAATCCTAAGGATAACAGGGAGCATATGATAGTTCTTGAGGAGGGAAGTATCAGGCTCAGACATGGGCTTAATGAGATGATCATGGAAGATGCAGGATATATTAGAGGCAGGAATATCAATTGGTGTTTTTTGCAGTAGTCCAGATAAGAGGTGATGAGGGCCTGAGTTAAAGGGTTGTCTGTGTGAATGGAGAGAAGAATTAGTAGATTGTGATTATAAACAAATGGGGGGGGGGGAGGCTAGTGGATATCTATCATTGGATAGAGCCAGGACTGGAGATGGGCCTCAGATACTTCTTAGCTGTGTGACCCTGGGCAAGTCACTTAACCCCATTACCTAGTGTTTACCACTCTTTTGCCTTAGGAAAGATACATAGTACTAATTCTAAAATGGGAAGTAAGGGTTTAAAAAAAACAGACCTCTGAAGATATGTCCAATGACCCTCCATTGGTTCTGGGAATGAAATCTATTCTGATTGTTCAATATTTCATTGAAATTCCTCCAGGGAATGGGAGAATGGGAAACTCACCCTGCTCTAATTGCTCACCTACATTCTAAGAGAGGTGACCAGAGTGCAGCCAGAGGGGTCTGAAGCAGAGCACTTATTTCATCCCCTCTTGGAAATGGCCTTTCTGCCATCCTCTGTGGTCCTGCTGCCTTGGCTTGTTAAAAGCCCTTCCATGAAGCCCAGATCAAGCAATGACCTGTCAACCAACAGTGTCATCTCGAGGTCTTTGAATGATATTTTCCAAGTTAAAGGGGTAATTAAGGGTTACTGCAGGTTAGGCTTAGCTGGATTTCAATCCAATTAGCTTTATAAATGAAGAGCTGTCGGGGGTGTTTCAGGGCAATGTCACACTGTTTAATTGGTGAATTTGTAGTTTTCACTCTTCCTTGGGAATTTCTTATTTTCTTATAATTGGTAGAAGGGACTAGGGAAGTTTAACTTAAAGAAGAAAAGACTCAGGGGGATAGAATCTCTGTGCTCAAGGATTTTCAGGGCTGTCACATGGAAAAAGAAGGAGACATGCTGTTTGGCCCTGGAGGAGAAAACGAAGCTCAGTGGGATGAAATGCTAAGGAAATAGCTGTAGGCTCTGTGTTGTGATTGGGGGGGGGGGGGAGTCAAGAAGCATTTTTTTCAAACCTTTACCTTCTGACTTAAAATTAATACTGTGTATTTGGTTCCAAGGCAGAAGAGTGGTAAGGGTTAGGCAAATGGAGTTAAGTGACTTGCCCAGGTTTAGACAGCTAGAAAGTGAGGACAGATTTGAACCCAGGCCCTCCCATCTCTAGGCCTGGCTCTCTATCTACTGAGCCACCTAGCTGTCCTTCAAGAAATATTTACTAGGGACCAGCTATGTGCCAGGCATTGCACTAAAAGTACATAGATGCACTTGGCAAGAATGTAGGAAGCCATTCTTTTTTAAAAATTAATTTATTTATTTAGAATATTTTTCCATGGTTACATAATTTGTGTTCTTTCCCTCCCCTTCTCCCTCCCTCCTCCCAGAGCTGACAAGTTATCCCACTGAGTTATACTTGTATCATTGTTCAAAACCTATTTCCATGTTATTCATATTTTCAGTAGAGTGATCTTTTAATTCCAGAACCTCAATCACATCCCCATTGAACCACATGATCAATCCTATGTTTTCCTTCTATGTTTCTGCTCCCACAGTTCTTTCTCTGGATGTGGATACATTCTTTCTCCTCAGTCCCTTGGGATTGTCCTGGGTCATTGCATTGTTACTAGTAACAAAGTCAGTTACATTTGATTGTGCTACAATGTATCCATCTCTGTGTACATTGTTCTCCTGGTTCTGCTCCTATTGCTCTGCATCAGTTCCTGAAGGTTCTTCTAGTTCATATAGATATAGGAAGCCATTCTTGATAAAGATAAATGAAACAATGAAAGCTCTCCAAAAGAAAATGGGGCTCCATGCAGATATATGTTCACTTGATGTCTCCCAGAAAATGCTCAAGGAGAAGAGTCCTGATCAAGGATGGGTTGAATCAGATGCCCCTGAGGTCCCAGGTAGCTCAGCGGCTCTCATCATCCCAGCTGTGTAGAGGGCCAACCATCAAAGAAAGCCTTCAGATGATCCAGATGAGCACTTTAGTCTTCTTCATGGAGCCAGCAATGCTAATGCTGGCATACTGAGGATCTCTCCTCACTTTATGGAGCTGGCATGTCAGAGCCCGAGCACTGATTGGAATCAAGCCTGCCACTTTACTGTCTTCAGACTCTTTGCATCTTTTCTCGAAACTTTGGATTGTTGCCTCCAAGGAGACACAGTGAAAAGGGCTCTGGCTTTGGAGTCAAAGGGCCAGGGTCTAAAGGATTTTACTCATCAGTAATATATTGATATATTGTAAACTCTTTATGGCACCTTTTCTTTAGCATTTTGTTTCATCTGTATCTCAATTTGGATGCTTTAGAGAATTTTGATGTAGGTGATAATAAGACACACATTGAAGTTGTATTGGTGCCTTAGTTTAAAGTTAATAGATTTTTTACAAAGTTAACTAGAATTATTTTCACATGTAACAACTTATATGTAGACTTATTGAAAATTGGGATCTTAAATGTTAAAAAATTGGATAATGCTGTTAGATAATGCCTAAGAATGTATCTTTATTATATTAAATTAAATTTTGTAATTCTCTTTATTGTAAATTTAGACCATATGACTATACTTTAAAAAGTAATCGGTGAATTACTAAACTCCAGAAATTGTCTTTAGAATATTTATTTTAAATTTTTTTACATTTTCTTTCAATTAACAGAAATTTATCTTTTCTCCCTTGTTCTTTCCCTCTCTTCTAGTGGGAAAAACAAAAATAAAAACAAATCCCTTGTAACCATTAGTCAAACGAAACAAATTTCCACCTTAGTTCTATCAAAAAAATTTTTTTCATTCATCATCTTGCTTTCATCACTTCTTTGTGAGGAGGTGGCATAAGCATGCTTTGGAAGTGGTAAATTATTGAATTAATCATATTTCTCAAGTTTTTCAAAGTGATTTTTCTTCATTATGTTGTTATTACAAAAAAATAATTCTTGTGGTTCGGCTCATCTCATTTTCTATCAAGTCATATAAGTCTTCCTAGATTTCTCACGACACAGTAGTATTTCATTACAATCATATAACATAATTTGGTCATTTATTGCCCAGCAAATGATTGCCCTCTTTGCTTCTCCTTGGCTACTGCAGAAAGCTGTTTACGTATATTTTTGTACATGTGAGTTCTTTTCCTCTGTGATTTCTTTGGGTTACAAATCTAGTATTTTCTTTAAGATTTTTAGTCTTTTGTTCCTCTAGATTAATTTCATTATTATTTTTTCTAGCTCAATAAAGTAATTGTTCAGTAATTTGGTTAATGTGGCACTAAAAAATAAATTTAGGTAGTATTTGTAAAAAAAAAAAACAACTCCCGGAGTCACCTCAATGGATGGACCACACCTGTGGATTCCAGGAGTGAAGGAAAGCAACTGTGCAGTCTTTATTTGAAGCACTTTTAAGGACCTGAGGTACCCCCCCAAAAGGGGATACCAACCCCAACATCCTTCAGGAAGCCCCAAAGCTTGAAAATTCACTCTTCTCTAGTTGCACCAGCTTTTCTCTCAATACCAACACTGTGGGGAAGCCAAGGCCTCAGTCTGCCTCATTATATTTCTCAGGCTGCAAAGCACCTTCATGTTGCAGGGCTCTTTCCCACTTTTTTAGGGTTCCTCCCATAGTGCTGGCACTATTACATAGTAGAGGGGCTTAGCAGGCCACCCTGTCTGAGATCCAAACCACTCTTTAGAACATTTGTTTAGGTGAGAAAATATGTTTATGTTGCCCAAAAACTACTTCCAAAAGTATGTTGGGGATGAGGGCTGTTTACTCCCCGGGGGCTGCTGATGTGTACCCTGAGGTCAGGTGAAAAGCCTCGTGGACCTTGGCAGTGGGCGTCATGAAAGACTTCCAAAGGAAGAGTTGAGGAGAGAATGTCAGCTCCAAGCGGGGAGCGATTGATGTTTTTTATCTCTCCGTTTCCCTAGTGCTTGGCATGCAGTAGGTACTTAATGACTGAGAGGAGGAGTGGACTGGAAGTCCATGTACAAAGCCGCCTAGGTGGAAATGGGCTTGGAGAAATGCACGTGTGCACACACACACACCACACGCAACTCTACCTTGCTGACTCCAGTATTTCCTCTGAGAGTTTTATTTATAGATTCCATCCTTAATTCTAGAACAGGGAATAGCTATCTGCAGACCAAAGCTCTTGGTCGATGCTCTCTGTCCATGGCAGCAAAGGTGGTGAATTAGAAGAGGATCGCCCGTCAGGTTGCCAGAGGAGTCCATCCTGAGGCGGGACTGACAGGCAAAGAGCAACTGCAAGAGGAAATGACTTCCGGGGTCTATACTCATGGCTTCCCACACCCAGTGGCAGTGCCAGCTTATAGGCTTAGAGCTCATCCAAGAGAGCAACTGGCTGGTCATCAGAAAGTATTCTGCTTTATCCTGATGTGGTTTCCCCACCTATTCACGGCTCTCCAGAAGCGAGCATCATCTTCAGGTTCTAACATCTGAAACACTGAAGTCCCTAAATCAAAAGGAGGAGGAAGCAAAAGTTCCCCACCCCCCTCCTGTGGCCACCCAACGGCCCTGGGCTGAGGCTCTTCCCAGCTGGCTGCTCTGTTACCATGACGGCCTCTCCCTCTCTCTTCCCATCAGCAGCCGGCCAAGTCATTACTTCATAGCTTTACCCTCCCTGCACTCATGTCTCGGATTATTGGGAAGGGATCCCAGAGTGCCAACAGGCACCAATAAGAAGTGCAGCCAAGAAGGATGGGAGAGGTGACCAAGAGGCACCACCCAGGCTGCTGTCTAGCACCCTTGGAGGCTTTGCTCCCAACAAGGAACGAGAAGGCCACTCAGAATGCAGAGGGCTCCCACGGCCTCCCCTTCCCTCCCATTCAGACACCATGGCCCCACCCCTGAGGCCTGAGCTGCCTGACCTCAGTCACCATGGAAAAATCTTGGGACCCCAGAGATATCCCATCAAAGTCAGTGGGTGGCTGGTCCTTCCCTCCCTCTAACGCTTCTCTTGCTCATGAAGGCCACAAAGGCTTTCTAGGTAAATGTCCACAAGTGGCTGGTGGCAGCCCCCAATCACTAGATTTCCTTCCTAGCAGTAGCTTGCCCTGAAGTTCTGCAACCAGTGAGCCAGAATTTCCTCTCTGGCCCTTGTAGCAGCCCTGTGGGCTGGGAAGAAGGAGACAGAGGGAGCCTTACTTCCCCACGCCAGGAGGATGCACCAGCATCCGCAGCCACTAGCAGGCCCAGGGGGCTTCCCAGACGCAGCCCAGGATAGGCCTTGATGGAACCATCCCTAGGAAGGCTGGAGGCTTAACTAGAGACACAGAGGTCCAGGACCAAGTTACTAGAAAGGCAAGGAGGCAGCCAGCTCTGAGCCTTACGGGCACTTATGGCGGGAGGACGCTGGGTCAGCTCTCTAGTCCTCCTTAGTTGGTGTGGGGGTGTCCCCTCCTCTATCTGTTGGGGCTACTCGGTGAAGAAGGTGAGGACCGAGTTCTCTCAGGGCTGTCCTTTCCCACATCCCATGCCAGAGGCGAGGAAATGTCCAGGGCTGCTCAGGAAAGTTCATTGAAGGGGCACAGGAAAAGCCAGTCTCAGTCTCAATGACCACACAAGATCTCTGAGCACTCTGGGCCCTTGGGTCCCCTCCTCTTCCAGCCTGCCTCCATTTAACAAGCACATTCGAGGTGCCCATAAGCTCTCCTCATCTCGCTGCCAGCACTGGCCCACATCACTTTGGGGGCACCATCGGTGCTCTACACGGTCCTTTTCCTCTGGCTAGCAAAGGGCAGGGGCTGCCCAGGGCTGGGCACCTGCCAAGCGATAACCTTGAAGTCTTGTTGGATAGAACCAAGCGGGCCTGAGCTGCCTTGTTCTTGCCCCACTGAGCAGAGAGGTAAAGGCCCACCTTGGAGTCCCTGGCAGCTTCGAGCTCACTGTGTGTGGAAGGAATTTGGCTCAGAACAACAGATTTTGATGATGTATGCAGGGGGACTTGGCCATGGAGTTCTTGAGACCAGTTCACTGGCTGGCCACAAGTCTGAGGGGAAAGTTCTGGGCCTGGGGTCGGAGGCCGGACTCCAAGTCCCACTTTGGCCATTTACGGTGCGTGGGACCTTGGGCAAGTCACTGAACTATTTCTGGGTCCGTACTATGAAGGAAAACTAGGAATATGGGGGGGGGGGTCACTGCAGCCACTTGCGGCTGACAGACATGCAACCTTTGCCTCTGATGTGAACAAAGGGAGCCTGGAAGGGTGGTCCATGCATTCATCTGCACAGGGATTGGGCTGGAGTAGGTGGCCTCTCGGGTTGCTCAGTTGTAGGTCTCTGGCCCACTGGAAAGCCAGAAGGGCCAGCACTCACCGGCACAGCTGGGACCTCTAGAGAAAAATTCCCCCGTTTCCCTTTTTGTCCGTAGTGATGGGTCATTTAGGGGTGCAGAGCAGAGCTCACAGCCTTGGAAGGCCTTTTACTGCCTGGAGCTTGCCAGCTCCCCACGTTGGGCCCCTGAAATCCCTAAAACCAAACTGGAAGAGGGACTTGGCCATTCGGAACGACGTCCCATCATGTCGGGCCCTCGGCCGCAGCGTTCTCTCGCCATAAAATCGGGCCCGCTCTGCAGACAGTAAAGCGCTGTAGACATGTCCACCCCCGTGGAGACTCCAGTGAAAGGGGAAGTTCCTCCTGACCAACAAGCAGGGCTTTTCCTTCTTCCTAGAAATAGCTCCTCCCCGAAACAGTGCAACTACAGCACGCCTCGGCTCACTGGCCCCGAAATATGGGAGGCATTTGCCCCTCGTGGCCACTTTCCTCTGCTGCTGCCACTTCTTAGCTCTGCTGCCGGGGAGCCCCACAGCTCTGACTTACTCTGTGCGGGGGACAAAGGCAAATGGGCAAGGTCAGAGATGGGGGCGCCAATAGGTGGGCTGTGAATGATGAGAGCTGGGGGCACACCACAGGGTCCTGGACTTCTGCTGTTTGGAAGTCACGTCCTCACCTGCCCAGCTGATGCACGAGAGGCAGACTGAGCAGGCACCCGTGCTGCCCCCTCTCACCTGCCCTCCCTAGAGCCCCTCCGGGTGGGGCTGCCTTCCCACGAGGGCAGCAGGATGAGGGGCGACGTCACGGCCACCTTTAAAGCGGTAGCAGCCTTTTCAAGCCCTCGTGCAAGCTTTGGGTCTTCCACCCCAACACCCGCCCTAGTAGCCAAGGCATCTCTCCGAAGGAAGAAACCTGAAGGAAGACCGAGCAGCATGGCGTCCCGCCCGAGGAAAGGTGCCATGGATTCCACCCCTGGAGAGCCTTAAGGCTCTGCAGAAAGGAGGGAGAGGCTGCTTCTCCTGCGCTGGCTCCTCACGAGCTTCCCTGAAGTCGCACTGTGAGAGATGCTGCGTGTGGCCTCCTGGTCCTGCTTGTGGCACTGCATCCATTCATCTAAGCCTTCGCGCCGCTCCACGTTCCTCGTGTCCGTGACTTCGTAAGGCTCAGCGATGACTAGTTGCTTCTTCGGCCGTGGCCCAAGAGCCTGCAGCCTCCTGCCAGGGTCCCTGATAGTCTGGGGTCCTCCAAGGAGTACTCCTCAGTGCCTGCATGGACAGAGCCCAGCCGGGCTTGCCACTGGTGTGAAGGCCACCCAGCTTGCCGCTTGCACAGATGCCCAGAAAAGGCTCTAAAGGAGGCACGGCTCAGTCATGCTGGCTTCACCCGACCGACCCTCCTGGTCTTGGCCCAGAAAAATGCTCGGGCAGCTCCTGAGAAGGTCCAGCAAGCCGCGGGGGCTCTCTTCCAGCTGGATCACGCAATTCCCTGGTGGATTTGTTGGCTGGAGCCTGAAGCCTGGTTTGAGAACATGCAAAACTATGGATGTGGACTTCGACAGGACTTTAACTCCAAGTCAGAGAGCAGGCTGGGCCCCAGGACACCCAGCAAGAGTAATAGGAAGCTGACCAAAAGAAAGGCTTCTTAGCGGAGGGGCTTTGGTGGCCTGGAGCAATGGGGCATCAGCTGCCCCCATCAGAGAGCGCCCAAATTCCTTGTCTCTCAGGTATCTGGGTGTCCTGGATGGAGGCCCAGTGTGACTCGGGAATGAGTTTCAGCCTCTTAGAATCCCTGAGCCTAAGGGAGAAGCTGAGAGAGAACCAGCAAACCCTGCAAGAACGTGCACACTGAAATTGCCTTGAATCCCCCTCTTCTCTGGCTCTCCAGCCCAGGTTCTCTCCCTTATCCCCCTGCTGAGGAAACAGCTGCCCATGACTGCTCCTCTGCTGCCCCCATCTCACCCCGTGGGCTGAAGGTACCAACCATGGGCCAACCCTGCCCATGCTCAGGCACCGGGCCAAAAGCAGGGCAGTGGGATGGTGTCTGCCCTCTTTCCTTCCTTCTTTCCATCCTTCACTCCTTCCCTCTTTCCTTCCTCCTCCCTCCCTTCCTTCCTTCCTGCCAAATCCTTCTTGATGCTGGTAGGGTGAAGGCAGAGAATGGGCTGGCATGGAGCCAAATTGGACTTTTATTTGGACAGAAGATGCCTTGAAATAACCATCCCTCGATAGCAGTTCTAGAAACTAGGATTGGACACAACTCGAGACTCCGGTCATTCAGCACTAGGGAATAAACAGGCTGATCTCCAAGCACTACCCTCACTCACCCCAAGAGAAAAGTCCTGAGACTCAGGGCCGCTCCTGTCCTTGTCCAAGGTTCTGACTGAGAGTGGTTTTCACGGGTGCTTTGTTCAAATGTTGCCCAAAGACAGACAGCCCAAGAGCTGGGATCTTGGAGAATGATGATTTCCATGACGGAACCATTAAGTGAAATAAATTAAAAAATCCTCCCATTATGTGCCAGCAGTGTGTAAGGGGAGGAAGGCCCATGGAGTCACCCAGAGACCCAGACATGCTCCCCCCACCAGCTGGGGGCTGGAGAGGGCTCTTTCTCATTGCCCTCCGTTCTTCACAGGCATTCAGGCAAAGAGCCTGTCTGGCCCAACCAGAATAGGTGCCTCCGTGAGATGAGGGTGCCTTGAAATGGTGCCTGCTGCGGCCTGCTGAGGCCTGAGTGCAGGGCTGCTCCCTCCTGGCTGTCAGAGTACTCTGTCATTGTCAAAGGGGCCAGCTCCCAGGGATATTGGATTGTTCATCCAGCAACAAGTTGGAGAAGGGAAAAGACAAAAGATGCACTCCATAAATCACAGCTGTCTGCCTGATGGAAAGGTAATGATGCCTCTAGAATGACTTCACCTGGAAAGCTTCAGCTCCAACGTTGCAAGCTTTGGGCTCCCAAGGCCATCAGGAAACCTGAGAAGACCCCTCACCCCCCTCCAGATGACCAGAGTCAAGGCTGATTCCAGCTCAGCCCTGGGAATGTGTGTGTAGGATCGTGTACACGTTTGGATTTGTGTGTGCGCATGTTTGGAAATGTGGGTATGTCTATGGGGGTCTGGACTGGACCAAACTGAGACCATCCACGCCTGTTTAGATGGCCTAGGACATTCAGCCTGGGGGACCAGGTGCATTCTGGGTCAGAACATCTATTTCATAGGGTCCTTAGGGAAGCCAAAGGGAGTAACCAGGAGAAGAATGAGCCCCAGTGCCTATCATGCACTCCCAGGGGCTGGGGTCACAAGTCAATAAGCCTACAGCCAGGAGGAGCTCTAGCCCTGCCCAAATCCATACCTCCTTTTTCTGTCAAGCCACTGATTTCTCCATCAAGGTTGAGATTACAAAGAATGCCGAGGCCTTGGCAAGGAGTAGGGAGGACCTTTTCCCCTTCAAATTGCTACACATTCTACCCTTTGGGCAACCTAGGGAAGATCTAACCAAAGCAACGGTTAGTAATGCGAGTTCTTATTAGAGACCTTCAAACGAAGTCTGAATGACTACTTATTGGGTATTTGGGAGATGACAGGATCTATTTTTCAGACGTCGGTTGGGCTGGATGACCCATAATTTTCTTCTAATTCAGAAATGTCATCATAGCCTCACCATAGGTTCAATCTTTTTTCTTTCTTTTTTCCTTTTTAGATTGTGTTTTCCCAATTGCATACAAAAACAATCTTAAACATTGATTTCCGGACATTTTGCAACCCAAATTCTCCCCTTTTCTCCTTCCCCTTGTGAATTTTAAAACTACTCCACCCTACTTTAGAAGATTTGATTTAGCTATTTCCTGATTGTAACAATGGAGATACTTGATCAGGAATGTCTTGGGAACTTTACATTACTCCACCCTACTTAAACTTTACTTTAGGGGAAGATAACATTGTAATCTCCTGATTGAACAATGATGGTACTTAACTCATACCTTATAGTGAAGCTAGAACTTAAGCTAAGTCTATTTTTAGACCTTAATACAAAAAGGTGTTAAGAAACTATGAAGGTTAAATTAATCACAAAAAGGTCAATTAACTCACAAAAGGTGAACTTAACAAAGAAGTGTTAAGTAACTCAAAAATCTAATCAAAGAAGGTGAGAACTAAAAGTATGGGCAGTCCTGGAGAAAGCCTTTGATGTGATTGGTAGATGCGAAAGTTTAGAGGAGGAGACACAAGGGTGAGAGGTCTATATATTTAGGATTTTTCATCTCTCAAAAAAACACCCTCGGAGGCACCTGGGTGGCTCAGTGGATTGAGAGTTAGGCCTAGAGATGGGAGATCTTAGGTTCAAATCTGGCCTCAGATACTTCCCAGTCATGTGACCCTGGGCAAGTCACTTGATCCCCATTGCCTAGCCCTTACCACTCTTCTGCCTTGGAGCCAATACACAGTATGGAATCCAAGACAGAAGGTAAGGGTTAAAAAAAAAACACCCTCTTTCCCCAGAGAAGTGAATCTGGCTGATCACTTCCTGTGAGCAGCCTGGGCGCCAGTTCAATCCTGGAACTCAGCCTGGAGGAGCTCACTCAGACAGCTTCCTTGAGACAGTCTTGTGGTGAGTGATAAGACTGACTTCCTTTTCCCTTGAGCTCAGGGAAGCCCCTTTGGCCAAGGCCTTTAACTCCTGCCTGGCTCAGCCAGAGCCAGAGCAGTTTAAATTAACTCTTTCCTCTCTCTCTCTCTCCCCCTTAATTCCTTCTCTCTATATTAATTAAAATCACCATAATTTCCAGCTGACTTGGGTATTTTATTATTTGAGATTTTCCCTGGTGACCAATAATTAATTTAGATATTAAGTCACAATGCTAAAATTATCCTTTACACCCTTTCCTTATCCTGTGGCAGCAAGCAACATGTGGTATATGTACTATAATGCAATATTTTCATATTCCTCATGTTATAAAAGAAGACCCATATCATATATTCAAGCATAAACAAAAATTCATAAAGAAAAGTAAAAAGAACTGGTACTGGCTGGAAAATAGAGTAATTAATCAATGGAATCAACTATATGCTCAACATGCAGTAGAAAATGACCCTAGTAGCCTAGTGTTTGACAAAACCAAAGATCCAAGCTTTTGGAAAAACTCGTTATTCTACAAAAACTTCTGGGAAAACTGGAACACAGGATGTCAGAAACTAAGTACAGACTAACACCTCACACCATACACCAAGAGAAAGTCCTGCTAGATACATGCTTTACAAATAAAGGATTATTCCATTAAAAAAATTAGGGGAACACAAAATAGTTTACCTATAAAATCTATGGAAAAGGGAAGAATTCATGTCCAAACAAGACAGAGAACATGACAAGATATAAAATAGATGACTGACTACATTCACTTAAAATTTTTGCACAAACAAAACCAATGCAACCAAGATTAGAAGGGAAACAACAAACCAGAGGGGGAAATCTTTATAGTAAGTGTCTCTGACAAGGGCCTCATTTCTCAAATATATAACGAACTGCATCAAATTTATGTCATTCTATTACTATTACTGGCATACTATTTTTCATTTCATTTCCTTTATGAGTTTTTCTTTTATAAGTGATGTGTCTTCTTTCACAACATGATAAACATGGAAATATGTATTGCACATGTAAAACCTGTATCATATTATCTGCTGTCTCAGGAAAGGAGTCAGGGAAGAGGGGAAAAGAGAGAACATGGATCACAAAATGTCAGAAAATGATTATTTAAAATTGTACCCACAAGTAATTTGGGGAAATAGAATTCTAAAAACTCATGAAGAAAATAAAGTGAAAAATTATATGCTGTAACCTGCATTCTGTCTCCATCGGTTCCTTCTTTTAAAAAAAAACCCTTACCTTCCATCTTAGAATCAATACCATGTATTGGTTCCAAGGCAGAAGAGCAGTAGGCGCTAGGTAATGGGGGTGAAGTGACTTAGCCAGGCTCACACCGCTACGAAGTGTCCAAGGTGAGATTTGAACCTAGGACCTCCCATCTCTACGCCTGGCTCTCCATCCACTGAGCCACCCAGCTGCCCCTGTCCATCAGTTCCTTCTATGACAATGGATGACCTTTTTCATCATGAGTCTCTTGGGTTGTCTTGGAGTCTTGTATTCCTGCTAATAGTCATTCACAGCTGATCATACAATATGGGTGTTGCTGTGGACACTCTCCTCTTGGTTCTGCTTATCAAACATCCTCTCTGTGCAGATGACTCCCAGGTGCATATGCCTGGCCCTAGTATCTGTCCTATATCAGAAATTAGCCTGTGGGAACCCCCAAGTAATTGTCTTGTCAAATTCGACTTGTCCAAAGCAAAACTCGCTGTCCTCCTGGCTGAATCAACTCCTTCTCCAAATATCTCTCTTCCTATTAAGAGCTCCACCGTTCTTCCCCTCACCTAGATTCTGGAGCTCAGAAGCATTCTCTCCTCATCATGCTCTTCTTGCCACCCATTTTTCTCCCCTCACACAGCCACCAGCCTATTCTAGCTCTTCATTACCTCTAACTGAATTTCCTCAAACCCCCCCTAATTGGCCTCTCTGCCTCCCATACATCCCCTCCATCATCCATCCTCGACAGAGCTGCCAAAGTGATATTCCTGAAGCACAAGCCTCTAGTCACTTCTCTGCTCAAGAATCTTCCGTAGCTCACTGCCGCCTCTAGGATTAAACATACATCCCTCAGTTTGGCATGTGAAGTCCTTCTGGCTCCCCTCTGTTTTTCTGGATGAAGAGCACAGTCTCCATGCTAGCCAAACTGCCCGGCAGCTTTCATCAAACAGGTGCTCCTGCATGCCTGGAAGACCCTGCTTCCTCATCTCTAGCTACCTCCCGAAATCTCTCGATTTCAATTCAAGGCCGTAGATTTTTCTCCAATCAGTTGCCCCCTTTGTCGTCTCCACTCACTCATCTTCAGCCTCTCTCCCTGCTGTTTTCTCCGTCTGCAAATCCTCCCATAGATGGCTCTGCCCCGCCAGCTGTCCCCCCACTGGATTTCTCCTCTTTTGTCGCTAATCTCCCGGAGAAGGCTTTCTCCAAAAGGCGATTCCGCTTCCTTTCCCTTCACTCTCTTCGCACCTGTTTCTCGTGTGGCTTCTGGCCTCCTTATCCTTCCACCCAGACTCTCTCCAGAACTGTCCGCGATTTCTGAGTGGCCGAGTGCAGCGGCCTCTTCACAGCCTCCGTCCTTCTTGTCCTTGTCACTGTCGAGCCTCCTCCTTTCCTCCATTCTTCTCTCGAGGCTTCTCAAGGCCCCCTCGGCCACCCATGAGTGTCCCCCAAGGCTGTCCTATTTCCCTTGGTGAAGCCTCGCCTCTCTGTGCAGATCGTTGCCGTTTTCCCTCTCTTGAGCCTTCTCCAGGCTCACATCCCCAAGTGCCTCGGAGGCATCCCAAAGCGGGGAGCCCGTGGACATCTCAAACTCATCATCTCTCCCAAAGACCTAACTTGCCACCACGCACGTGTGCACACCCATACACACCTGTCGTCGTGCAGGTACAAGCACACGCACACAGGCATGCACACCCCCCCATCAACCTGGATGCTTTCTAGGGGCAGGTTACAGCCTTCTCTCTCTATTCCCGGGGCTTACCACGGGGCCAGGCACACAGTGGGCGCCTAATCAATGCTTGTTGACTCAGAATTTTAACCAAAGGGCACCACGCAGACTCCTATAGACTTGCCAGGGAGCTCCACCATGACGGAACCAGGGGATCTGGGCAAGGCCGTCAGCTTTGCGCGTACTCCTCAGCACTCCTCTATTGGCCTCGTTGGGGGCAACAAGCTCTCCTGCCACCAGAGGAACAGAGGAATCTCGGGATAACTCGGCTTGTTTCACCATCAGACTTCACTGAGCACCAGCTAGAATTCAGGATCTGCCAGCCAAGTGACCAGCCGTTCGGGGCGGGCTTCTTCTTTTACAAAGAGGGCGGGGGCTCCTAACTAGAAAACCTCTGAACTAACCTCCACGAGGGGTTCATTGATTCCCTCCTCACTGAAATAGGGGTCATTGGGACAGCGGGTGGCTCGGTGAACTGAGGGACAAGCCTAGAGACAGAGGGTCCTGCGTTCAAATCTGGCCTCAGACGCTGCCTCGGTGACCCTGGGCGAGTCACTTGACCCTGTTGCCCAGCTCTGCACAAGCCAGGAGCAGAGGATGCTTATGCTGGTTTCCCCTTCTTATTCCACAACTAAAGATTTCCATTTCTCTTCGGCCACTCCTGGGATGCAGTCGGGAATGGAGGCTCTTCTCTACTCCACTTGGCATGACGGCGATGAGAGCTTTCAGGGGTGGCGAAGCTAAGTGAGGAGGGCTCCAGCCACTTGGGGAACATGCAGTCCATTCCCTTTTCCGGTGCCGTTCCTCGAGCTGTGGGAGGGGTAGGGAAATGGCCCTCCCTCGTGCTAAGCCCAACCCCGGCTGCCGTGTCCCTGCTGCGGCTTTCCTTGGCCTTGCCTCCCAGACAAGAGAGGTTGCACTGGCCAGGGATGCACGAAGAATCCGTCTCCTCCTCACTCGCACTCAGAGCCCATGTCTGCCGGGTCCTTGTCGGGGTGCAGGAGGGGCTCTGATCGGCCACATTCCCCGACTGGCCCTCAGAAAACAGACTCCGTCACAGACGGGGCCGACGCTTAGCTGCAACGTCTGAGCCGTTCCTGAGTTTGCTGTGGACATCAGAGGACCGAAGTTCTGGATTCGGGGCAAACTAAGCCAAAGGACGGAGGCTATTGGTGTGTGCCCGGCCCCTGGGCGTCCACTGCGGTGGCCCGGGCTGAGGCCGGAGGAGCGCAGGCCCCGTGGGGTGACCACGGAGGAAGTGAAGGTCGTCCATGGAAGCTCTCAGGAAGGCCCTGTTCAGCGACTCGGACGAGCAGGGGTCAAAGCTTTGGAAAATGCCCCATCCCTGGCCTGTTGTCCTGGGAGTCTTTTCTAGCCACCCGACCAGGCCAGGCAGAATCCTCTCAGCGCTGACCACTGGGAAAGGGCGAAGGGCGTTTGCCACCCCCAGCCATGGCATCCGGGGATGGGCATCCTGGCTTCCATCCCTCAGCCCTGCCACTGCCCCTCTGCCACCCCATCCTGGAGGTTTTCCCGGCCGCTGGGCTCCAGCGCCCAAAGCCTCCAGCACCCAAAGGCTCCCGCACCTAAAGGCTCTCACACCTAAAGCCTCCAGCACCCAAAGGCTCCCGCACCTAAAGGCTCTCACAACTAAAGCCTCCAGCACCCAAAGGCTCCCGCACCTAAAGGCTCTCACACCTAAAGCCTCCAGCACCCAAAGGCTCCCGCACCTAAAGCCTCCAGTGCCTACGGGCTCCAGTGCCTACAGGCTCCAGTGCCCAAGGGCTCCAGCACCCAAAGGCTCTCACACCTAAAGGCTCTCACACCTAAAGCCTCCAGCACCCAAAGGCTCCCCCACCTAAAGGCTCTCACACCTAAAGCCTCCAGCACCCAAAGGCTCCCGCACCTAAAGGCGCTCACACCTAAAGCCTCCAGCACCCAAAGGCTCCCGCACCTAAAGGCTCTCACACCTAAAGCCTCCAGCACCCAAAGGCTCCCGCACCTAAAGGCTCCAGTGCCTACGGGCTCCAGCACCCAAAGGCTCTCACACCTAAAGGCTCTCACACCTAAAGCCTCCAGCACCCAAAGGCTCCCACACCTAAAGGCTCTCACACCTAAAGCCTCCAGCACCCAAAGGCTCCCGCACCTAAAGGCTCTCACACCTAAAGCCTCCAGCACCCAAAGGCTCCCGCATCTAAAGGCTCTCACACCTAAAGCCTCCAGCACCCAAAGGCTCCCGCACCTAAAGGCTCCAGTGCCTACGGGCTCCAGTGCCCAAGGGCTCCAGCACCCAAAGGCTCCCGCACCTAAAGCCTCCAGCACCCAAAGGCTCCCACACCCAAGGGATCCAGCGCCGAAGGGCTCCAGAGGCTCCCCAAACAGTGAGCAATCAAAGCCATGCCTACCTTGTGGATCCGTTTCCCCACTTCCTTCACTCCCTTTGGGGGTTCTAGTTAGACACCTGCTGGGAGACGTGGCGGACAGAGAGCTTCTCTGCAGATATCACGGCAGCTCCAGAAAGACGTCTCCAGACACTGGACGGGCTGCCGGGAAATCTGCTCTTGGGGAGAAGAGCAGAGCTCAGAGCCTTGGCAGGAGGCAGCCAGACAGGCTGTGCCCAGGGAGCACAAAGGAGCCCCCTCGTGTTCAAGCACTTCCCCTGCCCTCCTCTGGGCCATGGGGCTACCAGCCCAGAGCCCTGGGGGCAGGTCCCCCCTCTGGCCCAGGCTGTGTGGCCTTGGGCAAGTCACGAGCTCCCAGACCTCTGCACTGTTGGGGGCTCCGGCTGCCCAGAAGCTGCTGAGCTGCCCTGGCTGTTTCTTGGCCCAGAAGTCGCCTGCCCCGTGGTCACAGCTCCATTCCCTGCCCCACCCCCAGGCTCCTTGGAATCCCTGAGCTTGGGGCCTTACCTGGTTCTCTGTTCCATCCTCCAGCTCAGGCTGCCCCTCCCGTTCAGCCTTCACTCAGCCTCCCTCCTTGCCTTGAAGGCCCTTGAAAGGAAGGAATGTGGCTAGACCGGAGAACAAGGAGCTTGAACTCCGGGTTTTGCTCCTCCCTTTCCCCACATTCCCCTCATTTTCATGCGAGCCTAGAACTGGGGTGGGGCGGGGAAGAGGGGAGCAAAAGGAACCTGGGGGGGGGGGCAGAGGGAGCCTGCCTGGGGGTGGAGGGGAGAGTGGAGGGAGCCTGCCTGGGGGTGGAGGGGGGAGTGGAGGGAGCCTGCCTGGGCGCCCTCGGCACTGCCGGACAGCCTGAACAGCCTGACTGGTGCAAGTTAGCAAATGCCAGTAAGGCCAGGAGCCGCGTGGAAGGTCTGACCCTAAATCGCAGCGAGGCTTCTGAAGAGGATACGGGCCTTCCAAGCGCCCAAACCTGCATGTCCCGGCCAAGCAGGGGGCCGGCCGCTCTTCCTGAGAGGAGGCTTCTGGCTGGGAGAAACTGAGAGCCTCCCCGGGGAGAAGCGAGGCGAAACCAGACGCAGAGAACAGACGGGCAGCTTTCTGAGCCGCTCCTCATCCGAGAGAGGAAGGCCCTTGCGCAAAGGAGGCAGCGGGAGCTCCCGGTGGGGCTTTTAGGGGTCTCCCAGAAGGCAGACGGGCGCCTCCTCCTGGCTTTGGAGCCGGGGTCACAGGGGGGTCTTTGGGTTGCCAGGAGCGCTTTTCACCAACTCCTACAAAGCAGGTTAAGATAGAAAAACTCGCCTTCGTACCCGAGCGCTTTGGCTCCGGATGCTGGGACGCCCCCTCCGGCTTCCTTTATTGCAGGGCTGCGCCCGAGACGCGGGAGAGCCGTCGGTCATGGGCACGGGAAACGAGGCCAAGAAAGGAGCCTTCCTTCCTTCCTTCCTTCCCTCCCTCATGACGGGAGCCCCTTGGCGGTCTGCTTGGCCCCCGGGGGTCAGCAGACGAGCTGCCCGAGCCGCCAAGATCTCGACTCAGTCCTGGCTCTGGTCCCACCATCTTGGGTGGGACGGGGACTGGACCCCGTCCAGGGAACATGAGGCGGGGGCGCAGGGTGTCTATCGGGACCAGGAAATAAGTAGCAGGCGCATTCCCCGTCCACACTGCCCCTTCCACCTTGAGAAAAAAGTGCTACGTGCAGTCTTGAGAGAAATCCCGGAGTTGGCCCGGATGTAGCCAAGTTACTCCGCCTCCTGCGCCTGCGCCTGGCATCTTCACAGGCGCCCCCCCCCCCCCCCCCCCCGGGCCTTTCCCCAGGGCTCTCCCTCTTCTTCGCCAAGTCCGGGCTTCTCACCTTCTACGGGAAGCCCTTCGGGAAGCCCCTTTCCATCCTGTACACGGCTTGCTTACAGTCATTTGCACACGTCTCTGCCGCTAGACCGGGAGCTCCTCGAGGGCAGGAACTGTCTTTGCCTCTTTGCAGCTCCAGCCCTTGGCAAAGTGCCTTCAACAACAAACAGTGGAAAGCAGGCGCAGCCCTCTGAGAGGGGGAGGACCCGGACTGTCTCCCGGCCCTTAGACACAAGGCTGTACCATGGAGAGAGGCGCTGTGATCCCGCGGCCGTGCAGGCTTCCCACGAAGGGCGAGAAGAAATCAGAGGGCAGCTACTCATCAGAAGAGCGAGAGGGGAGCCATCATGGCGGCTGCCCCTTGAAGAGGAAGAAACAGAGGCAGGAAGAGCACCGGAACACCTGGGCTCTCCTGCCTGCCAGGGCGACTGGAACGGAGCAAGGAGGCCTCCAGGACCCCTGAGCCTGCAAGCCCAGCTCTGGGCCAGGCTCTTTGGGGGGCAAGGCACGGCTCCTCCTTTGTGCGCTCTGCTCCTCTCCCACTGCCCACCCCTTTCCCAGAGATCAGACGTCTAAACCAAAAGCTGCCTCGGAAACGGAGCCAGAGCCACAGGCTTTGTCCCAGCTTCTGGAGTGATGAAGGGCATCCGACAGGCACCACCCCAGCCCAGCACTGCGAACAGGCAGAAGCTGCTCTTTGCACCCGTACCCAGCATGCTGAGCAGGCGGGCCCCCAGCCTCCCCAGGTCCCGGGAGATTCCAGAGCCCCCTTGGCAAGAATGGGGCATTGGGAGCAGCGCTGAGTGAGCAGGGGAGCGCCTGTCCAAGCCACCATCGCTCCACCATCTCTCTGGGCCGGGGGAAATGGTGCTCCGGGTAAGGAACTAGTCTCTTGGCAAAGACACCAAACACTGGCTCTGGCCATTGGTGGGCAGCCTTTTGGTGCTGCCATTCGGTCCTCTCGCTTATTCTTTTGGAAACCCCCTACAGTCACCTACAGAAAGGGGCACCTCTGGCCTCCTGGTGCTACAATAGCAAATAAGACTTAGGACATGAGACTGATTGGCAGGGCACGGGATTCGAATTTTACCTGGAACTGGTGGAATAGAAGCCCAGAGACACAATCTCTCTAGACCTGGATGAAGGAGGAGGCAGCTGTGTTTTCCTGGAGCAGCTTGAGAAACCATCATTCAAATGACAAGCCAGGGAATGTCTGTGGCTGGGGAAAAGAAGGCTGTCTTCATTCTTCTGCTGGACAGACAGAAGCTGGCCAAGCGAGGACAGACCCCTCGGGATTTTGGACTTTGTCCACCAAAGACTGCTGTGAGATTGCTAATCCCTACAGACTTTGCCTTTAGTGTACTTGGAAATGAGATGGAGTTAGTCAGCTAGCTTACAGTCTAGAGGGTGAAATCAATAGGATCTCTCCCTTTCCCCCCCTTCCCCTTTCCCCTTCCCTTTCCTTGTTTAGTAAAATCAAAATATTTACATGTTCCCTCTATGTTTCTTCCCTCAAACCCTTCGGTCCTATTGTGGTTCTTCAGTGGTCATATATGTAAATGTCCGGATGGTCTACAAGCAGATGCTCAGGGGATGCCTGGTTATAAAGCGGATGTCTCCTGCCCAGTACAGAGCATCGCGGCCAGTCAAAGGAGTGACCCAATGAATGAATGAATGAATGAATTTGGCTAAGATTGTGGGGTTTTTTACTACTAAAGGTGTTTGGAGTCTTTCCTAGAGTAGAAGTAATTATATGTTCTTAGTTCTTGTTCTCTCTCTCCCTCTCTCTCTGTCTTGTTGTCTTTCTCCCTCTCTGTCTCTTTGTCTTTCTCCCTCTCTCCCTCTGTCTTTCTCTCTCTCTCTCTCTCTCTCTCTCCCTCTCTCTGTCTCTGCCTCTCTCTGTGTGTCTCTCTGTCTCTCTCTCTCCCTCTCTCTGTCTCTTTGTCTTTCTCCTTCTCTCTCTCTCTCTCTCTCTCTCTCTCTCTCTCTCTCTCTCACACACACACACACACACACACACACACACACACACACACACACACATACAAGGTCAGGACCCAGAAGCACGGTGTCAAAGCTTTTGCATGAAAGTCACTCCCTAGACTGAGCACATCCTAGCCACCAACCCAGGCGAAATATAACTAGATAGAGTGACAAATTCATTTCTATTTTCGGTACAAGAAAATGGTTTGTCTGCTCAGAGAAGCGTGTCCTCATAAGATGTCAGAAGAGTTTGATGTTTGTGTCAGAGAACTAGAGCGGGCTGGGCAATCTGACGGGCAAAAAGGATGATCAAAAGTCAGGCCCAGAGCTTAATGAGAGCCTGATGTTGTCTCCATGTCCTGTTCTCCCATCTCATTATCTTCATTTTCTTGAAAATAGTTTCGCATTCAAAGACTTCCTCTTCCTTTACGATAGCTGAGGGAGGGATGCCACAATCCTAATGACTTCGTTATTTTAAGGGTTTGATCTTCTCTACTTTTTGATGAAACTTGCCATTTCCCCTCTGGCCCCCTGAAACTTGGGCCAGGAAGAAGAATTATCAGCATCAGATCAGAGAACCGCTGGAAGGTCCCAGCCCCCTGGAGCGTTCCTGACCCAGCAGAAGATGAGCCCAGGGAGAATCACACGGAGCCAATGGACGATGGCCAGAGAGGGCCACAGGAGCAGGAAGTCTCCAGACTAATGACTGGGTCACAGAATTAGCTGGCCATGGATATTTTCTGCTGATATTACCCATAAATCCAGCTGCTCACCATGGGAACATTCTAAAATAACGGTTAGCATCTAGGTCGTATTTCACGGTTGGCAAAGATCGTTTCATTTGATCTTCCCAATTCGGTGAGGTCGGCCCATTTTATACCCACTTTATAGATAGGGAAACTAAACAGAGAGAGAGGTGAAGTGGCTTCCTCCGAGTCCTACAGCTTCTGTCTGAGGCAGGATTCAAACTCAGTCTTCCTACTCCAAAAACAGCCTACCTGCCGTCCCCTGAGGGATGATAATTGGAGTGAGCCATGTGTATCTCCTAAAAACCAGCTCGAGGATACTTTTTCACTCGCCTCTGACTTTCCTCTGCCTCAGTGTCCCTCTGAGATGGCTGACTCAAGCATGAAGCCAGAAAGAAAGAAATGCCCCCCAGTGCCTCTGGGACCCCATGCATGGAGATCATCAGCCAGAAGGACTCGTATTAACGTATTAACGGCTTCTCTCCTGTAACAAGATTAAAGCATGGCTCTGGGGACAGCACTAGAAGAGGCTCCATCTGTCTGGTATGATCTCTGATGGTCTATAGTCTGCCCCAAAGCAGTGGAACCCCCTTCCCAGGACCCAGAGTTCTGTGAAACGGCCAAGGATTTGTTGGTCCTTGAGAACAAGCTCCCTAAATAATATCTGATTTTTTCAGAGTCTGAAAAGCCTCGAGATCCATAGACTTAAGGCCAGAAGAGACCTTTGGGGGCTCCTCACTTGGAAGATGGCATATCTTCCCAGATCCTAGAACTGGAGAGGTGGAAGGAACCTCGAAGATGATCTAGGCCAACCCACTCATGAAAGGCTCCTCCATTGTGGCTCACCAGAAAAAGGGTCTTCCCTCTGGGCTCTGAACTCAGTCTTCAGACCTATGCTGAAGGTTGTGCCGGTGTCTGGGCGGCGCTGACCCCCCAGCAGCGACATCTCTGTGCTCAAGGAGCTCCATGAGGAAGAGTCAACAGCACACGCAGAAATGAATCTGGGAAGGAAGGAGGAACTCAAGCTCGTGTCACCCAGGACATCTCTGCTGGAGGTGGAACAAGGACAACGGAACATGCTGAAGGCGGCTTCCACGATTCCCAAGAAAGAGCACTTTCCCAAAGCATGGAAGTGGCCACAGACGTCATTCCCTCCAAAGGAGTCAAGCAAGAAGGCCTGTCTGCCCTTCCCTCCTATCCCATGGCAAGAGGAGCGGCCACCTGGCTTGTCTCCCTCTCCCTCCATCTGTAACCCGGAATGGAGCGGCTCCATTGTGGTCATGACTCCCATCATCATTTCTTGCCCAACAAAAGATCAGGGAGTCCACACTGAGAAGTGGAAGGAGATGGAGGGCATTGGAACCTGTCCCGCCATCACGGATTCACCCCATCCCGCCTCCTCGCTCCAGTTTGTCCGCTGCTCTAGAGGAGAGCTAAGCCTGTGCTCCTGACTTGGCCGCTTGACTCCTGCCTATTGTGGTTGCCGGGAGGCCTCCTGACGATGGCTCTAGGGTGTGCACGTGGCTCTTCAGTGGCTCGCCTCACCTTCTAGCGCGCTCCTTGCTTCCTCTTTCCTCCGACACGGGGAAGACTGAACGCTTGCTTCTGGAGAGGCACTTGGCCCGCTCCTTGCTGAATGCCATGCTCAGGGCCAGGCAAAGGGAAACAGAGCCCTGCAGTGGAAGGCACCGGCGGTGACGCCAGCCTCTCCCGGGCACGAGGCAGCCGGGAGCTCCCGGGGCCCTTCTTCCTGAGTCGCCTTCTGTATTTCACTAAATGAGGCCCTTTGCCATGAAGGTGTTGCCAGCCTCCATCCACACGCCATGGGAACAATGGCGCAGAGGCAGCTCTGAGGGAGAGTCTGCGCCTTGTGAGCCCCACCCAAATCCTGCAGCTTGTGGGGGTGGTCTGAAGGACACGGCCAGGGCCCAAAGAGAATCCTTCAGGCTGAGCATAAGAGGGGGTGAGAGAGGCAGGCAAACCGCAGGCCCCATCGTGCCAGGGGCAAACACACCCTAAAACACGAACCAGCCCAGACGGCCAAGGCCAGAGCAGAGCACATCCTCTGCACCAAGTGCCGTCCATCGCTTGTGGGCTTTGTGGGCCATCCATCTGCTCCGTCCCATTCCCCATCCAGCACAATTGTTCCACATTCTATGCCTACATTCTCTGTGAAACCATCAGCCTTTCAGGCGCTTGCCCGCTGGGAGTGTCCCTGAACCCCCTCTTTGCCTCAACATCCTCCTCGGCAAAGAGGACAGAGGTGAGCACTAGACCTGTGACTTCACCGGCGGGAGGAGCTCCCAGACGAAGAGATGCGCTCGGTCTCTTTAAGAGAACCTCTTAGCGGATGCTCTAGAACTCAAGGGATTAAGTGATTTTGCTCAAGGGCCCACCGCCAGGGGGTTAGACTCACACCCAGGCCTTCTGGGTCCCCGGGCTGCCTCACTGGTCATGATGGCACACGGCCTCTGCCTCCATAAGGCAAACAGAATCTCAAGCATTACCGAGTCTCCCAAATGAGATCCGCCATCACTGAAAGGGGTTCCCTGGCTACACAGCAAGTCCAGCTGGATTAGGGCAGGTGAATGAGCAACACACAGGAGGTCCTGCACCGCTGCTTGCCATTAAAGGCACTAAAGAGGTGGCTTCAACTCCGGGAAGACCATGGAGATGGATGGGAGTCTCTCCACCTCTCGGCAACCTTGGGAGCTCTCCAGGACCACAATTCCAGAGCCATTTCCCGTCTGCTTTGGGAGAGGGAGTTTCCTGTTTGGGAGTGATCTAGACCTTTGGAATCACAGCGGGGAAATCCAATGGGTAGAGCTCTTGGCTCAGAGTCAGGAAGACCTCAGTTCAAATTCCGCTTTGGACCCTTATCAGCTGCATGACTCTGGATAAGTTACTTCACCTTTGCCTGGCTCAGTTCCCTCTTCTGTAATATGGGGACAATAGCGCAGCCCCCTCGGATTGTTGTGGGGACCAAATGAGACAACATTTGTGAAGCACTTTGTAATCCTTTAAGCACCACAGAAATGCAGGCTGTTGTGATTCTTTTTTCTATCCTGCCTCTAAGATTTGGACAGTTGCTGGCATGGACAATGAACATGGCCCCATTGAAGGAGAACAAGGGCCAGGGGCTGTTTGAGGAAACTGTCCGATCCTCCCCTGCCCCAAAGTTTACCTCTGAAGCCAAGGTCAGCTGTTCTCCCATGGGTGCCCATCCAATGCCAACATGTGGCTCAAAGGACGTGAGACTGGAAGAATTGAAGGTGGGTTTCCTAGAATGGGCAGCATGAGGTGCATGATGGCAGCAGATGTCACACACTGAGCATGAGGAGTGTAAAGGACATCCTCAGAGAAATGCATGAGTGGGGAGTCATTCAGCAAGAATGAGGCATAGTTGATGACCCTGCTTCATCATCATCACCATCATCACTGCAGACACAGTAGAGAGAGCTTGGAGCCTGAAGTCAGAGCACCCTGAGTTCTAATGGAGCCTCAGACAAATCCAAGCTGTGTGACCCTGGGCAAGTCACTTCACCTCTCTGCCTCATTTCTTCACCTTGTAAATGGGGATAATAATAGCATTTACCTGCCAGGGTTGTTGTGAGGAGCTAATGAGATATTACTGCAAAGCACTTAGCCAGTGCCTGGCACATAGTAAGAATCATGAGAATGTCAGCTATTAATAGTTGTGTAGTTATCATTCATGCCCAAGTCAGCAGGGTCACAAATCTATGCAAGCACTAAATATCATCCTGCCTCCAAGGGCTGGCTGGGTCAGGAATGAGCAGACTTACAACCTTGGAGCACTGGGGAAATGGTCCCTCTGTCTCTCTGTCTGTCTGTCTGTCTCTCTCTGTCTCTCTCTCTCTCTCTCTGTGTCTTGCTCTCCCTCGCACTGTCCCTTTCCCTGTCTCTGTCTCTATCTCTTTCTCTCTGTCTCTGTCTCTGTTTCTTTCTCCCTCTCCATCTCTCTCTCTCTCTCTAGGCCTCTCTCCCTCTCTGTCTCTCTGTCTCTGTCTCTGTCTCTGTCTCTCTCTGTCTCTGTCTCTGTCTCTGTCTCTGTCTCTCTCTCTTTCTCTCTGTCTCTGTCTCTGTTTCTTTCTCCCTCTCCATCTCTGTCTCTCTCTCTCTAGGCCTCTCTCCCTCTCTGTCTCTCTGTCTCTGTCTCTGTCTCTGTCTCTCTCTGTCTCTCTCCCTCCTCTCTCCCTCTCTCCCTCTGTCTCTCTCTCTTTCTCTCTCTCCCTCTCTCTGTCTCTCTCTCTCTCTCTCACACACACACACACACACACACACACACAGGTAGTGGCTACAGGGGTGAACTTATAAAACTTGCCTTTGACACTTATCTAGTACTGTGACCTGCCTCAGCCTGTTTCCCCACCTGTAAAATGGGGATAATTATATCTCTAGGGCTTATTTCATAGGATTGTGCTGCGGCTTAAATAAGATAATGCATGTAAAGTGCTTCCAGGACTCCCTCCCTCTTCACTAATCAGGGACGTCCTGGGAGTATGCTTGGGCTCTCGGGCTCTCTTTGTCTGTCTGTCTGTCTTTCCATCACCTTTGGGTCATGGTTGGAAATGCTGGCTGTCAGAGGGCTTCTAGTAGTGCACAGAACACTGGGTGTTCAGGGGGCTCAGAACTGGAAGGAAGGAAGAATGGCTTCTGAATGGCAGTCCAGCCTCGTCTCCTCCTCCCACTCAGGGCCCTGCCCAGTTCATTGTCCATCTATAACAACTGTCCCACGGGGATGTACTAAGAGCCTGGATCCCCTGCCTGCCTACCCAGCAGCATGTCATAGGCTCGGTGAAAAGTGTTCTCATCCAGTTTGTTTGTCCAGGTGGATGGTTAAACTAACCTCTTGAGTCACCTCAAGTGTTTCCCAGTATTACAGGGGTCAATTCCATTCAACAGACACTCACTGAGCACCTCCTGTATGGGTTTGGACTTCTGTCTGGCCACTGGACTAGGATGACTGGGAGAAAGTGAGGCTGAGTTCTGGGCCATGAACAGACCCCAAGTGATGTCATTTGGGCCCTTTCGAGTCCAAAAGACAACCACCCGCACAGAGCAAGACGTGGTGCTGGAAATCAACAGCCTCCGTCCCAACAGTCGGAGTCTACCCTGAAAGCACATACACAGAGAAGCATGACAGGAGGCGGGGCTGAGGACAAGGGAGACGTCCAGAATCCTCTACAACAGAGGAGGGGAGGGGGGAGACCATTCCAGCGCAGCAGATCGCGAATGGAGGTTGGCTCTCTAGCCCGGGCCTTAGGATTCTGTGGGGGAAACAAAGGAAGTAGTTCCTGAATCGGGCTGAAGGAAGCCTGAATGAAGACTGTGAGAGCAATCTGGCACGGAATCACAATTGCAATTTGGCACTCTAGCGCTCCTCCACGGCGCCCGAACCTGGCCCAGAACCCCTAAAGCAGCCCCTCGCGTGGCCAGCAGCCTCTTCTAGACGTCCAAAGAGGAAGGGTGTCGGCCGCTGCCTGAGGGACTTTATTTCCTCAGAAGGACGGGGAGCCACTGATAGTTTGGGCAAGGTTCTAGGCCTGCAGATATGCCGACAGCTGTGTGAACGGTGAGCTGGCAGAGGGGCAGCCTCGGGCTAGAAAGCCCAACGAGAAGACACTTGAAATAATTGTGGGGGCCGGAATTAGACTGCCGGCAGGGCCAGAGAAGAGGGCTGATTGGAGAGTTGCGCTGGCTGCAGCTTGCCCGACGCCATCTGCAAGCAGGCGCAGTTGGTGAATCCCACCTTCAGGAGACTGAAGAGGGGCATCCTCACTGAAGGCCCCCAGCAGGCACAGCTCTCCCTGCCCCGCCGCAGTTGGCACCAATATCCGGGGGCACTGAGGAAAGTTCTCAGCCGCCTTCAGCAGACTTCTGATTGCGTCCTATAAACACACCCCTGGGGGGCGGATCACTACCGCCTCCCCCTCCTCCTCCTCGTCCTCCTCGTCCTCCTCATCCTCCTCGTCCTCCTCGTCCTCCTCCTCCTTCTCGTCGTCGTCGTCGTCGTCCTCCTCCTCCTCCTCCTCCTTCTCGTCGTCGTCGTCGTCCTCCTCCTCCTCCTCCTCCTCCTCGTCCTCGTCCTCGTCCTCCTTGGAGACTCTCGGCCACTCCTCCTTTCAGTCCTCCGCAGACATGGGAGATGAGGTCATCCTTCCAGGATCCTTCCCTCCTGTTACATGACCGTCCCACTTCCTAGGGTTGTGGACGATGTCTCTGTCCTCCCTTGTCTGGTTCAGGCCGTCCTTGGCCACCTGCTGAAGATCCCTCAGGCAGTCGTGGTCTTTCCATCCCCTTTAGACATCCGGAAAGTTCAATTATCCGGAGACGCTCTCCTGCCTCCTAGCCCCATCTGTAGGGGAAGAAGGAGGGTCAAAGAAGACTCGCCCTTGTTTTAGGGAGAGACTGGAGGTCACTAAAGCATTGGACGATGGCCACGGGGCCCAGGAAGACATCTTATTTGGGGGCTGGCATTGATGATGGCTCTGAGCATCGATCCATGGTGCTTCTGAAGGACTTGCCTTGTGCCGAGCACACTGCCAGGTCTGAGACACAAAGAAAGACAAAAGGGGCAGCCGGTGGCTCAGTGGATGGAGAGCCAGGCTTAGAGCCGGGAGGTCCTGGGTTCCAATCTGGCCTCAGACACTTCCCAGCTGGGTGACCCTGGGCAAGTCCCTTGACCCCCATGGCCTAGCCCTGACCGCTCTTCTGCCTTGGAGCCAATACCCAGGGTGGATTCTAAGAGGGGAGGGGAGGGGAGGGTTAAAAAAGGACAAAGGCAGGCTCTGCCTTCGGGGATCTTCCACTCCAGCGAGAGATTCTATTCAAACAAATAGAACTTGGAGAGGAGATGGAAGGCTGCACCTAGCGATCTCTCCCATCCTCTGAATGGCCTGGAAGCTTAGGGTAGCAGGAGGAGGCGCGCCTTGGACTCAGGGGAGATGCAGCTTCCCAGCCCACCACTACAGCAAGATCCCCGGAGGAAAGCGAGCGGCTTGGCCGCAGAGACCCCCAGTGCTAGCCTCCGCCTTTCCACTTGCTCCTGGCGTGTCTGGGGAGTCACAGCCTCTTGGGCTGAACTTTCCTCGCCTGGACAGGGAAGACCTGACCCCGCTTGGCCCCAGCGGCCCTTCCAGCTCCCCGTGTAACCCTGTCACTTCTGTCACTGGGGCAAAGCGCTTCGACTCTCCCAGGCTGGGAAAGGGGGTCTCTGGGCCCGGAATCCGAGGAGCGAGGGCGGCCAGGCACTTTGGAAACCCGCTGAGATGAGGCACTGGCGGCTCTCGCGTCCCCTTCCCAAAGCCCCTGCGGGCCTCGAGACTGGCCTGGCAGAGATTTTAGGAGGGGCTTAAGAACCAAAAGCATCTTCCTTTCCGCGATGAGGCCCTTCTCCAGGGCTGACATCCAAGCGGGGACCCGCGGAAGCAGGAGATGCAGCTCAGCCTGGACCAGAACACTGACTGCTGGACAGCTCCCAAGTTCCAGGCAAGCCCTGCTCCAGGACCCTCTGGAAGCACAACGTGGAAGGGCGCCGAGAGCTCCTCTTGATCAGGCTCGGCACCTCTCCTTCCCCCCAGCTCTCCCCAACGCCGCGCCAGGCCAAGCAGACGCCCGGGATTCCCAAGAGCCTGCCAGCATCCCGTCCCGGAGCGCCCCCCCCCCCCAGGCCTCCTCAAAGGCCCCCAAACGCCTTTGATTCTTTGCTCCGAGAGAAGCTTCAGTCAGCCACGATGACCTGAACTTGAGGAAACGTCCAAGTCAGAACTCTGCCAAGTGACATCAACTCAGTGGAGAGTCCTCTGGCATCACCCAGGGGGGTCAAGGGGGGGAGCTTTTTCTTCCTTCTAGGGATGGCATTTCACAATGGACACAGACTCCCCTCCGCTCCTGTGTCGGTGTCTTCGGTGGCTGAGCACCAGACCTGACCAGAACTGGTCACCTGAGTGAGATCTACCATCTCCCCCCCTCAGCCTCCTTCCTGTCCTCAGCCTCCTTCCTGTCCTCAGCCTCCTTCCTGTTCTCAGCCTCCTTCCTGTCCTCAGCCTCCTTCCTGGCCCTCAGCCTCCTTCCTGTCCTCAGCCTCCTTCCTGTCCTCAGCCTCCTTCCTGTCCCTCAGCCTCCTTCCTGTCCTCAGCCTCCTTCCTGTCCTCAGCCTCCTTCCTGTCCCTCAGCCTCCTTCCTGTCCTCAGCCTCCTTCCTGTCCTCAGCCTCCTTCCTGGCCCTCAGCCTCCTTCCTGTCCTCAGCCTCCTTCCTGGCCCTCAGCCTCCTTCCTGTCCTCAGCCTCCTTCCTGGCCCTCAGCCTCCTTCCTGTCCTCAGCCTCCTTCCTGTCCCTCAGCCTCCTTCCTGTCCTCAGCCTCCTTCCTGTCCTCAGCCTCCTTCCTGGCCCTCAGCCTCCTTCCTGTCCTCAGCCTTCAGTCCTGGCCCCTTCCAGGTGCTCACGTCCGCTCCCTTTCTTGCTTGCTTCCAGGAGAAGGGCAGGCTGTGGTTAGTTCACAGGTTTCACTGGGAATCCACGAATCTTCATTCCACTGCATGGTCCTGGGATGCATTCTGTGATTGAGATCTCTGTGCAGGTCCTGGTGGTAGCCTATAAACAGAGATGATGGACTCTCCCCTCCTCTCCCCATTCCTGGAGCTCTGTGTTCAGCTGCGCAGGGCCTGCCTGCTGGCCTCATCTGCTCTCCACGTCCTCCCTCTTGTGCCCCTCCCCCTTTGACCTGCAGCCCCCCAAGGAAAATGTCTCCTGGACTATCTTCCATGCCAGCCCTCTCTGCCCTCCCTTGAGCAGGCATGGCGAGCTCAGAGCTTGGAGAATGCAGCGGTGGGGCCCCTTTCAGGCAGGTGAAGGGATGCCTATCTGCCTATCAAGCCTGTCCGTCGCATCCTTCCTCCCTGCTTGTCATGTCACCGGGCAGCACTTCCAAGACTGGCACTTTCCCTGTCCCCGATAAGATGTTCCCCATCCTGGAGAGACCTCAACGCGGGTGAGGAATCTGCTTTCTGGGGGCAGCCATGCTCAGCTCTTCAGGAAGAGCCAGTCATCTAAGAGGGGAGCGAGTTCAAGGGCTGGGAGAGTTCTACAGGTTGCCCTGTGGCTTGTGGATGGGAAGACCGACAGAAGTCAGGGATCATATGGGGGAGCAACTCCTGGGATCACACAGGAAGGGGCTTCAAGGGGAAGAGACAGAAAGAGATCCTTACTTGCCCCTAGAGCCACCCACCAGAGGAAGAGCCTGTCTTGGGAAGTAGTGAGCTCCCCATGCTCAGAGAGGCCTTCACGCCCAGCCTGGAAGCGTGTTTCTTGACAATGTTGTAGAGAAGAATCTTTGTCAGGCATGGACTGGATGACCTCAGGGACTCTCCACCACCCCAGGTTGGGCTGGGCTTTGGAGGGAACCAGCACTGCTCATCCTCTCTCAATAGAACCAGGAACAATAAGACAATGCTGCAGCCATTCCAGCAGACAGACTCAGGCTTGCACAATGGATTGTGCAAGATCGCTTGATCTTGTCAACTCTGAAAGGTAGGTTTTAGGATTACCCCTTCTTACAAATGAGGAACCTGAGGCTGAGAAAGTTTAAGCGACCTGCTGCCCATGCTCACACTTAATGCCAGAAAGCAGGATTCCACCCAGAGCTTTCTGACTCCAAGAACAAGGTGCTATCTGCCACAGGTGAGATCCAGCCTCACTCGCAACTCCAGTAACAAACGGAAGACAGCTTAATCATTAAGGCCATGGGACTGCTTTGCATCTGATAGCTGCTCCGCCATTCCCAGGCCTGGGGTTTATTTTTATACCCATTTTCTTGGCACACAGATACATTACCTAACACACATGTTCAAAGAGAGATAATAGGAAAAGTGATACATTAACTTTTAACAAATCACTTGATTAACATTCTATATTCTTGTATTGTGATTACAGACAGAATAAAAGGTTTCACACAAGATAAATGATTTTGTCACAGATGGCTTAATTTTCTCATTACCCTGTGAGAAGTTTTGAACTTACAAACAATCAAGGAAAATTACATATTGCTTTTAATAAAATGGAATAATTAATAAACAGTTCTTAAAAGACAATTCAACAATCATACCATTGAGGTTGAGGAGTACTGGGAACACAATTCAGATTGAGACTGATCATTTCTCAGGGTTTTTGCTAGGGAGTTTCCCACTGGCAAGTTACTGGTTTCTGAAGTCGAGTCACGGAGGCATATTGAAGCTTGATGTACTTGTACTTATTGTTTGGGCCTCTATGACTGATTTGTGTGTTGGCTTCATGAGAATACGTTTCTGTAAGTGGGAAAGTTCTGGGCTTGGCTTGTAACTGCGATTTTGCTGGGAATTATGTACCTAAGTAAAAGTTAACCCATAGTAGTGTTTTGGGATAGGGTTTGAGGGTCTGATCTTTTGGCGATGTTTTGGGGAATTAGGGGACAGGCATTTTGCTCCTGTCTTATTCCTTCTGAGGTCAGGGGGATAGCAATCATGTCAATTCCATAGGCAAGGGATATTGATGAGAGAGGACATGCAAGGGGGACTGAGTGGATGGTCACATCTTGCCAAGGACCACTCTGTGGCCTCCTTAGCTACCACGTGTGACTCTGTCAAGGCGTCATGGCCTGATGGCTCCCAGCAGCTATCCACTACACCTCCCTGCCTCTCGTCAGGCAATGGTCTATATCCCTAAAAGTAAGGTTAGTCCTGGGGAAGAAGTTTCTAAGTACATTAGAAAAATGCTAAACTGAGAGTCAGGAGACCCAGAGGGTGCAGCTTGGAGACAGAGCAGCTGGGTGCAAGACCTCACTCAGCCACTCACTGCTTATGTCCAAGTCATGTCACCTTCCTAAGTCTCAGTTACCCCATCTGTTAAAAATGAGGGGTTTCAACTGGATGACTATTAAGCATTAATATGTGCCAGACACTGGAGATATAAAGATAAAGGTTCAATAGTCTCAGATCTCGAGGAACTTCCATTCTGTTGGGGACGTCAAAAAGAGCAATCTGTAAACATAGAAGTATGTTTACACATATATGTATGTTACCTAGATGTGCATATATACGCATCTACATAGAAATATGTGGCCCTCCTTATCTTAAATCTCAATTTACCCTGAAGAGTCCGATCCCTCAGCAGCTGTGCCCTGCTTCCAGTGTCTAAGGGTATCCTGGAGGGAGTGCAGAATTACTCTTGGGTTACTGGCTTTTCCCCTCACTCCCATGGATTTCCCCAAATAGCAATTGCCAGTTATCTCCTCAGCATGTCCTAAATGGCTTCAGTGGCATTCGTTAGCCACCCAGAGTCATCCGAGCAATCAGCATTAACTAGCTTTGACAAAGGCTTAACGTTAAGGTTTCATTTGGTTTGCTGAGAAGAAATGGCAAGAACAGAAATACAAATCTGTCCTCCCTAAGGAGGGGGCTCTCTCCTCTCTCTCCACCACCTCAGTCCCTGAATAGAGCGCGCTCAAACACAGATCTGGCTAAAACAACGGAGTCGATCCCTTTCTGGACAGGGAAACTGAGTCAGTCCACTGCTGGCCAGGTTCAAGCAGACTGCCCATCAGGGCCTTGCTGATGCCTCATTTGGCTCAATGGCTCTAGAACAGTCAGTCTCCAGATTCTAGATCCTTGGTAGCTCTGGAGATCTTTCAAAGCTCACCAGGCCATAAAAATATGAGCCATTCCCCAATTGATAAATGGTCAAAGAATAGAAAGAGACAGTTTTTGTATGATGCAATCAAAGCAATAGATAACTACATGAAAAAATGTTCTAAATCACCGTTGATTAGAGAAATGCAAATCAAAACAACTCTGAGGTATCATCTCACACCTAGCCGACTGGCTGAAATGATGGAAGGGAATGATGACAAATATTGGAGAGGATGCAGAAAAATGGAGAAACTAATACATTGTTGGTGGAACTGGGAACTGATCCAACCATTTTGGAAAGCAGTCTGAATTATGTCCAAAGAGTTGTAAAACTGTGTATACTTTTTTTTAAAAGAGCAGTAAACCTTACCTTCCATCTAAGAATCAATACTGTGTATGGGTTCCCAGGCTAGAGAATGGTTAAGTGACTTGCCCAGGGTCATAGAGCTAGGAAGTATCCACAGTCAGGTTCAAACCCAAGATCTCCCATCTCTGGGCCCAACTCTCAATCCACTGAGCTGCCTCGCTGCCTGACCTGTGAATACTTTTTGACCCAAACAAGTGGTACTGTATGACTGTGATGGAATCGTGTTGCACTGTAAGAAATGACAAGCAGGTTAATTTTTTTAAAACCCAACATGGAAAGACCGAGGAGAAATTATGAAGAGTGAAATGAGCAGAACCAAAAGAATATTCTGTACAGCAACAGAAATGTTGTTTGAAAAATGGCTCGTGCGTGCCAATCTCCAAAAGAAAAAATGGATACGTGGAAGCCAACAAGACCTAGTTTGATATTTCTATCTTTCTGGCAAACGATGCTGTCTCTTCTCTAGCTTGGGGAGGAGAGGGAGAGAGATGCCAGGAAATGTTCATGGAACAAACAAATACATAAATCAGCTCACCAGGCCAAAGCCTTGTTGGATCTGGCTCCAATGCCCCTTCACCTGAGAGCATGGCACAGCCAGGACTGAGAAGCCAAGAACCCAAGGGGCCTGCTCCCCGGGTGGGGACCCTGGCATCAGGAAGCTGCTGCCACCACAGCTCCTGTAGAAGTTGTGCCCCCACCCCCAACAAGGAGGGGGGTCCTAGCTGGACAATTTAGGGCCTCAGATCCAACCTGGCCACTGGAAGCAGTTCTCGGACCCCCAAGAGCCTCTGGAGTAGAGAGCTACAGGCCAGTACCAACTCTGGCAGCAGCCCTGATGATGTGAGCCCACAGAAGGTCAATGCAGCCACGCCAGACGGTAGAAGCCAGCCAGGGTAGAGCCCCCTAGAGGAGAGCCCTGAATGGCGACCCACCGGCAAGAGGAAGAGAGAGATTCTGTATATAGACAGAGATCCCAGGAAAGGAACAAAGGAAGGTGACCAATCAATGGGCGGCGGCGGCGGCAGCAGCAGCAGCAGCGGATGAGCAGAAATGATCGATGACCAGAGAGCTCTCTCTGGAGGCCCAGACCTACATCAGACAATTTAGTCCCCCAAAGGGGAAAGTGGGCGCTCAGACGGCCCGAACTAGCAGTAAGCAAAGGGGCATCCCAGTGAAGACAAAGGAATGAAAAGATTATCAGCAACAAGTCTACACCATTTGGAGGAAAATCGACCCCCAAAGAACAAGCCTAATGTGGCTAATTGGAAGTGGCCAATCCACTATGCCAGTCTGAGGGAAAGCACTCTCCTGAGGATGAGGATGGGCGGCAGGACAGCCAACGTGGAGGGGGCCCAGAGGGATTCTGGAGCCAATGGGCATAAATGCGGGATGAGCAACACCACCTATCCGGTCTTGATTTTGCCTTTTGATGGTCTAGACTCAAGAAAGGGACAAAGAAAATGTCAATGATGGAGAGAGAGCTGAGAAGTGTGTCCAGTGCTTCCTTCCTAGCACCCAGCTGGAAAAGCTACTCCCGCCTGTGTCCCTAGGAAATGGCCTTCGGGCGGTGTTCGGGGGGAACAGTGTATAAGAATTTGCTCTTCGATTATTCTTCCTGAAGTTGGGGAGAGAACGCTATCATGGCAATTCTAGTGACGAGGGGAGTGAACTCCACCCATGCCTGGCTCCCTCGGCACTGCCTTGCCTCCCCAAGCGCGTGTCCTCCGGGGGCTGCGGACAGAGGCAGAGGCTGGGCTTGCCTTCTTCTCCAGAAGGAGATGCCAGGACACTGTCGCCCTCTTGTCAGGGTGTTAGCAGAGCCAGAAAGTGACCAGCAGGCAGAGGCTGGAGGGACGGGCGAGCCAGCGGTGGCAGAGTAAAGTAATCAACAGTCCAAAATGTAAAGAAGGAAGTGAAAAGGCAAAGCCAGCAGCATGCCTCTCGTATTCAGCTTTTTGTTGCCCAAAAGAGGCCCCCAAACTTTGCCTCAAGACCCAGAGGAAGGGAAGAGCCCACGAAGCCCCCAGTGGCTGAACCACGAGACAGCTTCCCTGCTGAAGCCAGCCAAAGAGCCTCCTCCATCCGGGGTCCTTCTGGAGAGGAGCAATGACCAGAGGCTGTAGGCTGGTCCCAACCTGGGCCAGAGAAATGGGGGCCACGCATTGTTTTCCAGAATGACAACTACTCATCACTGAGGGACGGTCCATACAGGGGAAGGACCCAGCTGGCCAGCAATTCTACATCCTCCTCCTCCTCCTCCTCCACCCAAATTGCTCTGCCCACAGTTACCAGCAAGGTCTTGTGGAATCCTACAGCCTCTGCCTTCCTCTACCCACCCCCATCCATCTCCTTCCTTATCTCTGCTTCCTGGCTTCCTTCAAGTCCCAAGGAAAAGCTGGCCTTCCAGAAGAAGCCTTTCCAGATGCCCCTTGATGCCAGTCCTTTCGTGCTGCTAATTATTTCCAACTTCTCCTGTAAGGGTCATGATTTTTATGTGTGCCCCCCCCCCCATTAGACCATGAGCTCCCTGGAAGCAGAGGCTGGTTTTTTTTTTTTAAACCCTCACCTTCCGTCTTGGAGTCAGTCAATACTGTGCATTGGCTCCAAGGCAGAAGAGTGGTAAGGGCTAGGCAGTGGGGGTTAAGTGACTTGCCCAGGGTCACACAGCTGGGAAGTGTCTGAGGCCAGATTTGAACCTAAGACTTCCCATCTCTAGGCTTGGCTCTCAATCCACTGAGCTACCCAACTGCCCCCTAGGGGCTGGTTTTTACCTGGAGTCACATTCTCCCACATCGGGTCCCTAGATCTCAGCCCTTGGAGACAGACAGATTGTATCCATAGTGAAACAAGCCCAGCTATTTTTGTCCCCCATGAAAGAATCCCTACTGACAGCTCTGCAGGGCCCAGAACCTTCCAGCAAAGCATAAAAGCTGATCATAAACTGAAGTAATCCTTTGATGATCTCTTGCCATTGATTCTATCCCAAAATGTAGGCTGAGCCCAAGGGGGGCTGGGGGGGGGGGGCAACCAGCATCAATGAGAGAAAGAGGAGGCTGGGATGAGAAGGGGGGAAGCCGGCACTCCCCAGAGGTCCTTTGTGTAGGCTGGGCCCTTAGATGTTTGTCCAGTGCATCAGTGAATGAATGAGAGCATGGCCAACTAGAGAGGAAATCAATTAAGACCTGAGAAGTGGCGACACACTCAAGATTCCCATAGCCTGAGGTTGGCTCTCACCACAGTTGGTAGGTAATCTGAGCTTGACCTCAAACCACTTGTCTCTCTCAGTGCTCCAGGGAACAGAGAACTCTGCACCAGGAAGAGAGCTATGTTCTTCCCTCTAGTAGAGTCATCTTTGCCTGCCCATAAGACCCCGGGCACCCAGACTCCATAATGATAGAGAAAGAGGAAAGCTGCCTAACGTTCTCTGATGGAACCTGAGAACCATGGAGGACCAAGAGCCACTGCTGCCATCTAGGTGCTCTGCTTCCAGCAGATAGAACCAGAGGCCCAGAAGGACCTTGGTGGTTCCTTTGCCCAACCATCTCTTTTCATGAATGTGGAAACTGAGAGCTGGAGAGTTCAAGAGAGGAATCCAAACCCACACTGTGACCGAAGGGAACTCTGAGACCCAAACTGGGTCCTTAGCCTCGAAATCCAGTTCTCTTTGGATAGTACCACATAGGACCAGCAACTCTTATAGAATGAAAGAGCCTGCTGAACCATCAGTCCCACTTATAAGTTCAGGCAAAGAATAGATAGAAAATATTCCCTGAGAAGCCTCAGTCTCCCAAAGAGAGCCTTGGGCCCAACCTGCTGGTGAGTCAATCCCACCATGAATTAACTGTTCCCATAGTTCCAAGTCTACATATTCATTTGATTGCAGACATGGGCACCAGAGGTCTCTGGTGGTCTATGAAGGAGAAGGAATAGTGATGGTAACAGCCAACATTGGCATCTTGCTTCTAAGCCCTGCATAGGCATTAGCTCCTTGATCCTACCAAGAATGCTGGGAGTTATGTATGATAGGCATCATCATTCCTCTTTCATAAATGAGGAAACTGAGGGCCAATGGATTTGCTTGTGGTCACCCAACTAGTAAGTGTCCCAAGAAGGGATTAAATTCGGATCTTGTGGATTCCAAGTCCATGGCTCTCCCTATAGTGCCTCGTTGCTTCTAGGGAGAGCCCAGAGAGGGCTAATCCCATCAGCCCCGAGTCACCTGGGGGCTCTAGCACCGCTCTGGGAGGACAGCTCCTCACCAGTTCTGCCTGCGAACAGCATTAATGCCACTTTCTAAAGTGAGTTTCAAAAGAAAAAAGGATGATGACAGTCACTGTCAGGGGTGACCATACTGGCCATTTATCTAACACTCAGCCTTAGCCAATAAACTTTTCCAAGTACCCGCTATGTGCCAGACACAGTGCTATATCCTTGGATTGCAAATGTGGAAAAAAGAAAGACAATCCCTACCCTCAGGGAGTTTACAACAGGGGAGAACAACTCCCAAGGAAGCTGAGAAGGGGAGGAAATACTCAACTCAGAGGGCAGAGAAAGCAGAGACATCCCAAGGGAAGTGGGATAGGTAGGACAATCTTAGAACAGGCAGAGTCTTAGAGACGATCTCATCCAACCCTATCCTTTTACATTTCAGGAAACCGAGGCCCCAAAAGAGAAGTTGAGGCAAACCTCCATCTCCTAGTACATAAAATGCTAACAGATCCTCCAGCTTTTAGATAGAAGCGTCTGGACTAGAACCTCCTCTGGGTTTCCAGTGGTCTTCCTGGCATCCCATCCCTCTGTACAAATATCTCTTTAGATAAATGGAAAATCGGAATTATATAGCAAAGCTCAAGCCTTCATAGGCACCAGGTTCTGTGTTTGGCAAGTGCCCAACCAGCTCTGGGCAGATAAATCTTTGATTAGCATACTTATCCACCAGATGTCACTCTTTGTTTAAATACGTGGGCTTTTTCCAGCTTTGGCATCTAACAAGAGAAGCTGGAATGTGAGAGCTGGAAAATGTCTTAGAAATTGTTTCATCCATCCCCTCAACTTGCAGAGGAGGAAATTAAAACTCTGAGAGAGAAGGGATTGGCCCAAGGTCACACAGCCAGCCGGCGTGCGGCACAGAGGATACTGGAACAACTCATCATTCCTCTACTGCCCCACTCTCATGTTTGGAACTGGAACAGGGAAGTGATGCTCTGGTTTTTCTTGGGAAGGGGGCTACCACGCTGGTCTTGGGAGAAGGCTCTCTCTCTTGGAGCCATTATCTGCCAGAGCTAGTTGCTAGTTGCTGGGATTGTCTCGTCTCCATTTATTAAGAAGTTGTTGCCATGGGAACAGAAATCAATGAGATCATCACTTCACTAAGAGGGGAGCCAAAGGCTAAAGAACTTCCCCATCAAAGGGTTCAATTAGAAAGGCTCTTTTCCAGGCTGCTGCCCAGCATAGGAATCCCTGGGAGGCAGGGAGTTCACATTTCTGAAAGATAAAATTGACCTTTCCATCATCTGAGTGGGCTGAGCATCACTCGAGTTAAATATTTAGTGTGGTTTCCATTTTGAGGTGAGCCAAGTGAGGTGGTCCTGTGATCCTCCTGTGATCATGGTGTCAAAAAGGCCCTGAGAATTCTGGGGCTTTGGACTGGAGCCTGGGCGGGGCCAGGGAACTCCAAGGAAGAAATGCAACGGGCTCTCTCTGTTTTCTAAGCATCTTTTTAGCCAAGGGCAGGAAGCTCCGAATATCAAATTTGGCAGATCTGTGAGGGCTTCTTTGGTCATGGAAACCCATGAAAGGAAGCAAGATGCAACAGAGCCTTCTGTCCTGAGCCGCCCTCTTCCCCTTCTGCGAGGATGAGAGTGCAAAGGGCAGAGTGGTGGGGAAGGCAGTCCAGGATGGACAGTAGCGCTCATAGTTGTTAGTCCTCTAAATGTGAAACTCTGCACTAGGGGCAGAGCCAAGTGGGTAGATTAGAGCCAGCCCAGCAACACTCTCTCAACACCCCCTCCTCACAAATGTAAAACGACACCTCACGTCAAATTGTGGGATTGCAGTGCCAAAACCAAGTCAGGATGAGACATCTTTCCAACTTAAGAAAACTCAAGGGGGCAGCTGGGTGGCTCAGTGGATAGAGAGCCAGGCCTGGAGATGGGAGGTCCTGGGTTCCAATCTGGCCTCAGACACTTCCCAGCTGTGTGACCCTGGGCAAGTCACTTAACCCCCATGGCCTAGCCCTCACCAAGCTTCTGCCTTGGAACCAATACACAGTATTGACTGACTCCAAGACGGAAGGTAACGGCTTAAAAAAGAAAGAAAACTCAAGAGTTTGACAGGAGAAGCTTGTGACTGTGGAGAGCTGTCTATCCAGGCCCAGCCATTCCCCAGCAGCAGAAGCAGCAGCTGTGGGAGCTCTCAGCCCAGGGTCAGTAAGTAAGGGGGTGGACGCCTGGTCAGAAGAGATGGCAAGGCATCTGGGGCCGTCCCGCAGCTACAAGACGTTCTCGTGTGGGTTGAGCAAGGACTGAAGGCGTGTGGGTGGAAGGGTTCAAGATGGGGGGGGGGGACACAGAGAGAGAAAAGAGGCCCAGACACTCGGGATTCTTGAGCATCGTGTTCAGCTCGTCAGCCCTTACTCCAGTGGCCAGGCGGGGTGCCCGACTGACCCCGAATGAGGGAGCTGATCCGTGTATTAAGGGCAGTTGCACGAGGAGGGGGTGGCAAAGTGTCAGCAATAAAATGCCAAAGCCGAAAGGACCGATGATAACACAATAGGTCTCCAGGCTTCTGGGCGGGGACTCTTCTCCTTTCCGGAAAGCGGGCACCAGTCTTATCTTGGGGATGCAGCTATTCCAGAGGACCCTAAAGCTTGTCTGTGAGTAGTAACAGCAGAGGTTTGGCTTTCAAGATCAGCAGCCTTTAAGCCCGTCCAAATGTAAGGATTCAGAAATCAGTCAAGTGAAATATGAGCACCGTCTCCGAAGTCTGGGCAGAGCACTCTGCTCAGTCGAGTCAGCTTTCGAACCCATCTTTAGGCCTTCCGTGACGCGTTCATGCCAGGAACCCTTCGGGATCCTCTTCTGGCCCTGGGTACAGCTGGCAGGGCCCAGGGATTCTAGTGCCATGTGCAGTTCTAGGGTCCGGCTCCATGGAGGAGTGCTTGGGCTCAGCCACAAGGACACAAGACCCTGGTCTCAAAGGAGCGCTGGCACTCGTGGCTGCCGGAAATCTGAGTAAAGACGATAATGCAGACAAGAGAGCAGTCATTGGACCTCTCCAGGATGACGCCACCTCAGAAGCAACCAAAGCTTGCAGACCCACCCCAGAGCTAATCGGGAAATAGGAGCATGAAAAAGCCTGAAGCTTGAGACAGTGTCCCCCCACCTCAAGGTGAGCAGAGGCTGCCTTTAACATAGAGTTCAAGTCGAGATGTAGGCTGGAATAAAAGAGCATGCCACAAAATAAGAACTTGACCATAAAAAGCCACAATGGTGGCAGGAAAAACCGAGACAAAAATTCAAAAGAAGACAACAATGCGAAAGTAGCTACAAAAAATACCTTAGAGAAAAAATGCCAATTGAACCTAAACTTAACAAGAATTCCTGGAAGAACTAAAGAAAGAGATGAGTAGCAGAGGAAAAACTGGGGAAGGAAGTGAGAGTGATGCAAGAAAATTATGAAAAGAAGATTAACCATTTGGTAAAAAAAAAAACTGAAGAAAATAACACCTTAAAAAACAGAATTGGCCTAATGGTAAAGGAAGGACAAAAATTTGCTGAAGAAAATAGGTTTCTTAAAAGCAGAAGAAGTGAAATGGAAAAGGGGGTACAAAGATTCACTGAAAAGAACCCCTTAAAAAGTGGGATTGGTGAAATAGGAAAAAAAGGTAAAAATCTTACAGAAGAATCTTTTTTAAAAATTAGGATGGGTCAAATGGAAGCTAATGACTTCATAGTACTTCAAGAAACAACAAAATAAAGCCAAAAGAATGAAAAATAGAAGGAAATGTGAAATATTTCTTCAGAAAAATAACTGACCTGGAAAGTAGATTATAAAAAGATAATTTAAAAGTTAGTAACTTCTCTGAAAGCCATGATCAAAAAATAATCCAAGCCATCATGTTTCAAAATATTATCCAGAAAAACTGCTCCAATATCTTAGATCCAGAGAGTAAAATAGACATTGAAAGAATCCACCAATCACTTCCTAAAAGAGATAGCAAAGTGAAAACTCCCAGGAATACAATAGTCAAATTCAAGAGCTCCCAGGTCAGAGGGGAAATACTTCAAGCAGCCAAAAAGAAATCATCAAATGTTGTGGAGCCACAGGCAAGATCACCCAAGATCCAGCAGCTTCCATGTTAAATCAATGCAGGGTTTGGAAAATGATATTCCAGAAGGCAAAAGAGCTAAGAATAACCTACCCAGCAAAACTGAGTGTGACCCTTCCAGGAAGAAAAATGGATATTTATTGAAATAAAGATTTTGAAAGCATTGATTCAAGCTAAATAGAAAACAGGCCATTCAAATACAAGCCTCATGAGAAGGATAAAAAAGGATAAACCTGAAAGAATAGTCATGGGGCAGTGAGATAGCCCAGTGGATTGAGAACTAAGCCAAGAGATGGGAGGTCCTGGGTTCAAATCTGGCCTCAGACAGTTCCTAGTTGTATGACCCTTGGCCAGTCACATAACCTCTATTGTGTAGCCCTACAGCTCTTCTGACTTGGAACCAATATACAGTGTTAATTCTAAACAGGAAGGTAAGGATTTTTTTAAATTGAGAGTAATCCTAAAGGTCTCAATAAGTTAAACTACTTATAGTCCTACATGGGATGTATCACGGAACTCCAAAGAGCTTCATCATTATTAGGGTCGTTAAGAAGATTTTGTGTAGACAAAGAACATGGGTTGATTATATTAAAATAATCTCCAAAAGTTAAGAGGTGAGAAAGAAGGATGCATTGGGAGAAGGGGGAAGGGGAAGCGAGAAGAAAGGAGTAAATTATCTCACATAAACGAGGGGTACGAGGAAGAATTTTGTAGTGGAAGGGAAATGGGGAAGGTGGGATGCTTGAACCTCTCTCTCATTTGAAGAGGAAGAACACACACACACACGCTCACACACTCACTCACACACACATGCTCACACATGCTCAGCTGTGTAGAGAAATGTAATGTACCCTATAGGGAAAGAGGAGAGGAAGGGGGCAAGAGAGAGGGAAGGGTGCTAAAAGGCAGGCAATGGTCAGAAGAAAACGGACTCTTGAAGAGGTACAGAATTGAGAGAGAGAGAGAAGCAGCAGAAGAAAATGGCATGGGGGGAAATACACAGTTCGTTATCGGGACTGATGGGAACGGGGCGAACCCAGCCCTCAAATGAAAGCAGAGGAAGGAATAGATTCAAAGGCAACATCCAACAGGAGGCTGTTTATGAGAGGCCCGTCGGAACCAGAAAGACACCCAGAGTGCCGTAGCAGAACCTGCTGTGCCTCACCTTCACTCCAAAGGCAGAGCTCGCGATCGCAGACGAAGCACAAGCAAAACCCAGCCTAGTTCAACGAGGTAATCAGGAAACTCGACGGTATCCCAGCGAAGGCCGCAGCGCTGAAGTCTTCTGTAAAGGCCTCCTTTCTCACCTCGGTGCCGGTGCCGAGCACAGGCCTGGGCCAAATGTACCAAAACGAGTCATTCCCCGGCTGACGAGCGCGCAAAGGCTGTAAACGGGCAGTTTTCGAGAGGAGAAGCCGAAGCTGAGCTATGGGCACCTGAAAGGGGGCTCGAAATCCCCCCTGACTAGAGAAAGGCAAACTCAAACATCTCTGGGGCTCGGCCTCACCTCCCACAATGACAAATGCTGGAGGGAAGGGGGGAGCCGTTGGAGTGGAGAACTGCCGCCCCGCTCTGGAGGGGAATGAAAGCACGTCTGGTCCCCTTCGGCCGGGCAGCGCCGCCACTAGGAAAAGGACAAGGAGCTCCCGTACAAACATTTCCAGCAGCTCTTCCTCTGGTGGCAGAGTTGGAAATCAGGGTGCCATCATGGGGGCAGGAACAAGGGGTGACCTCGGAGCGAATCCTACTGAGCTGGGAGAAACGATGAGGGCGATGGCTCCGATGACCCGCTCAGTCTCCGTTCAGGCCCTCATCACTCCTCACGACATGATGGCAGCAACTTCCCAATTGCTCTCACTCTTGGCCTCGGGTCCCTCCTGTGGAATGCAGCTGTCCAGGAGCTGACCTTGCCCTGGCCTCAGAGCTAGGGATGGCCAGAGGACAGTGGAGCTGGGCCAAGCCAGTTTTACTGGATGTGCCTGGAGCCTGCTGCCCTGGCCAGATGCTAGCACGTCCCCAAGCCTCGGGGCTCTTGTGGTCTGGAAAACAAGTCACCTTCCCTAGCGTTCCTCTCTGCGTCATAGGCATGGCTTAGCCCAGGCTGCAGTCCCCTGGCCCCATTACGGTTGCTTTTGGAGTCTTCTCTTCCAAGTCACCATTCGCCACTCAAGGTCTTCTCCCCTCACTCAACGGGCAAGCAGAGATCTGACTGTGGAACTGCTCTCCGCCGTGAGCTGGAGGCTCCCCATTGCCCCCAGTCTAGGGTGAAGCACAAACCCTCACGGCAGCCCTCCCACTCGGACCCAACCCATTCTTAGAGACTCGCTGGCTATCTCCCTCCCTGGTCTAGCCGAGCTGGCCGCTGGCTCTTCCTCATTTGTACAAGCACCGTATTCTGCATGAAGCCTTTCCTGACGGCCCCTCTCCTCCCGCACTGCCTTGTCTTGAACAACTGGGTATGGATTTCTCCTTATTTGCTTTATATCTCTGCAGTCTGTACTTCTACACGTGCCGTTGGGTCCCCCATTAGGATGTAAGCACAATGCCTAGAACACAGGAGGCGCTTAATAAATGCTTCTTTGCTTTTTTATTGGTTTGCCTCAGTAAAACAAGGCGAGAGGAAAGAGTGGAGAACGAGGTTAAGAGTGTGGTACTGTGCTAAGTGCTCTGGACTTGGGGCCAGACCCCCAGAGTTGGAATCAGTTCCACCACTTAATAGCAACATGACCCTGGGCAAGTCACATAGCCTTCTGAGGTCTTACTAATGTCTAAAATGGAACGTTAGATCCATGACTGAGCCCCAAGATCCCCTCCAGCCCTGACTATTCTGTGAGATAGGAAGCTGAAGTGAACCCACTGCAAGTGGGAATTTCCTCAGAAAGATGTTTTCCCTCTAAATCACAAGCTTGATTCTTGTTGATACGTCATTAACCCTTGAGTTTGTTTTCATTTTTTGCTTTGCACTGAATTACATTCATTGTTCAAAGCAAAATGCCAAGGAATTATGCGGAACTCTGGGAAGAAAAATCCATTTAGTTAAGTTGGAGAAACAATCGGGACAGAGTTTGACTAAAATTTGCTGCTGAAAAACAGGGCATTAAAAATCATTTAAACGTACTCAGTTCCCACCTCCAGTGCGGTCATTCATCCCAGCTTAATGGGCCTTCAGCCCGCTTCCTCTCTAAGGGGCCATCAGCAGACCTCTCTGGTGCACAAATGAAGGGCTTCTCATCAGCGATCGCACTGCTGGTCAATGAGTTGAGAAATGGAGAACTCTGGCAATGTGTACTTCCCTTTCTCTTCCAAATGAGCTGCACATCACAGCCCATTGCCCAGAAGCCTATTGATGGCATTGCGTTGTTCTCGGTGGACAGAAGGTGGGAAACGGTCTCCAGAAAACTAAGTGCTCCCTTGGGGGTGGAGCTAGAGACCTCAGGAGTCCAGTCTGCCAGCAGCCCAGTCGGGACTTACAGGCTGAGCCTCAGATCGCCCGCCTCCATTTTCAAACGTAACTGAGGACTGGCGTGGCTTTCTCTTGTGCCATCACATAGGAGCCCACACTCCAAAATGAGTCATCTCCCTAATATTCACTACCCAATTAAGGACAATTATGTTTTAGAAAGGAATTTTTACTGGGGTAGCAATACGCTAGACTCCCTCTTTCAGAGCAAGACCAGCTAACTACATTATCCAATCAGGGATCTAGGAGTATCCCTAAGGTACCAGGAATGGCTCTTGTCTATTGGGTATCTATCTTATTTTATGCTCTCACATGCACACATAATTATTTAAGTGTCTATCATTTGCCAGACATTGTAGAATGGGCTGAGGATGCAAAGAAAGGCAAAGGAGAGTCTATGTTCCTGAGCTTTTATGATGGAGGGGAAGATGCTGGGGGAGAGGGTGACAGGCAATGGCTGAACACTCATCTCATTGGAATTGGTTCAAAAAAGGGAATAGCATACACACTTACTAGAATATAGATATTTCTCTTACCCTAAAGGGAAGGAAGAGAAGAAGAGAAAAGGACAGGTGGAAGAGGGTAGATTGGGAGAGGTAGGGGTCAGGAACAAAAAAACTTTTGAGGATGGGCATGATAAAAGGAGAGATAAAGGATAAACAGAAGGGAGGGAAATAAACTGTCATTAAGCATAACCATGAATGTGAATGGGATGAATTCACCCATAAAATGGAAGCAGATGGTAAAGTGGATTAAAAACCAGAATCCTACAATCTATTACTTACAAAAAACACAGCTGAAGCAAAGAGACACACAGAATTAGAGTAAAGGCCTGGGAGAGAATCTATTGTGCTTCTCCTAAAGTTAAAAAAGAAAGAAAGAAAAAGTAGGTGCAGCACACATGATATCAGACAAAGTAAAAGCAAAAATAGATCTAATTAAAAGAGATAAGCAGGGAAACCACATTTTGCTAAGAGGTACCATAGACAATGAAGTAATATCAATAATAAACATGCATACCAAACAATATAGTATCCAAATCCTTAAAGTTAAATGAGTTACCAGAGGAAATACACAGCAAAATCACATTAGTGAAGGACCTCATCTTGCCCCTTCAGAACTATATAAATCTAAAAAACAACAAAACGTTAACAAAATGAATAGAACTTTTGAAAAGTTAGATATTCTAAAACTGGAGAAAGTTGAGTTGAAATAGAAAGGAATATAACTTTTTATCAATGATACATGACATCTATACAATCTATTAAGGCATTATAAACCTCACAACCAAATGCAGGAAAGCAGAAATATTAAATGCATCATTTTCAGACCAGAATGCAATAAAAGTTATATTTAATAAGGATGTTGGAAATATGGATTACACATTAACTGAAAATTAAATAATTTAGTCCCAGAGAATGAGTGGGTCAGAGAATAAATCATTGAAACAATCAATAATTTCACGAAAGAGAATGAAAAGAATGAGACAATACATCAAAACTTATGAGATGCAACCAAGGCAATACATAGGGGGAAATTTGTATCTCTAAATGCATACATCAATAAAATACAGAAAGAAAAGATTGATGAATTGGGCCTGCAACTAAAAAAAAAAAACTAGAAAAAGAACAAATTTAAAATATCCAGATAGACACCAAATAGGAAATCCTGGAAACTTAAAGAGATATTAATAAAATTGAAAGAAAAAAACATTAAAATAATAAATAAAACTATGAGCTGTTTTTATGAAGAAGGAAACAATAAACTGGATAAACCATTGTTTAAATCAATATAAAAATGAAAGAAGACAAAATTACTATTATCAAAAATGAAAAAGGTGAATTCACTGCCAATGAAGAGGAATTAAATAGCCTACATTGCCTAGCCCTTACCACTCTTCTGCCTTGGAACCAATGCACAGAAATTGATATTATGATGTAAAGTAAGGGTTTTTTTCTTTTTTAATTTTTCTTTTTAACTATTTTTCCATGTTTACATGATTCATTTTCTTTCTCTCTCCTCTTCCCTCCCTGTTCCCAGAGCTGATAAGCAATTCTACCGGGTTGTACAAATGTTATCACTTGATACCTATTTTCATATTATTCATCTTTGCTATTGAGTGATCTTTTAAAGCCTAAACCCCAAGTCACATACCCATATATACATGTGATAAGTGATGTCATATGTTTTTCTTTTGCATTTCCACTCCGACAGTTCTTTCTCTCAATGTGGTTAGCATTCTTTCAAGGGGGGTTTTTAAAAGGGGAAATTAAATCAATTATTAGGAGCTATTCTGCCCAGTTATATGTCAATAATCTAATTATCTAAATGAAATAGATGAGTAGTCACAAAAATATAAATTTCCCAAACTAAAAGAAACAAATAATACTTCAATAATCCTATCTTAGAAAAAGAAATTGAGCAGGCCACCAATAAGCTCCCTAAGGAAAACAATTACCAGAACCAGATGGATTCACAAAGGAATTCGACCAAACACTTAAAGAACGATGAATCCGATACTACATAAAATATTTGGAGAAATAGGCAAAGCAGAAGTCCTTCCAAATTCCTTTTACAATACAAAGATGGTGCTGATAGCTAAAGTAGGAAGAGCAAAAACAGAAGCCAAACCATCGATTAACTTCTCCAATGAATAGTGAAATGAAAGTTTTAAATAAAGCGCCAGCAAGGAGATTACAGCATTGTATCACAAAGATCATACACTATGGCCAGGTAGGATTTATACCAGAAATAATAGACTAGTGTTTACTGGGTCACAGCTAGGAATTCTTGCCCATGGAGGGGACCTCTGAGATCTTCAAGAGAACTGAATGGAGGCATCGGGAGACCCCAGCATCCAGAGGGCCCAGGATGGAGTTAAGTCCCTGAAGATGAAGAATTCTTTGGTTTATGAGCAATCCCAACAGAGACAGAGACGGAATCCATAGAAGAGCAGGAGTAGAAATCCTGGGCTGGGGGTGGGGTGGGGAGGGAGGCAGAGTTTGAACAATGGCAACTAGAAGTTGGCGATCACTGAGATGGGGGGTTTATGGAGGGTCGGAGCGTGTTCAATGCTAAGAAATGAGTTCAGGCAGCAGATAGTGGTTGTAGCAGGGTTCAGGCAGCTTTATGTGGCTGGAAACGGGTGGGAGGATGGAGGGTGACTGTGCAGGTGCATGCAGCACTCTAGGTGACTGGAGAGGGTTCCTGGAGCCTGGTGGAATTGCTGCTCAGGGAAGTAGGCAGCCATAGCAATCCTTCACAAGGTGAGGTAAGTGCTATTATTCCTTCACGAGACTGTTGTGAATGTAATACAATTAAAAGATGCTTCTCCTCGGAAGGCAAACCATGGCAAATCTGGACAATATACTAAAAAGGGAGGATATCGCCTAGTGGGCAAAGGTCCGGATGGTTTTTCCAGTAGCAGTGGATGGCTGCAAGAAGGGACTGCCCATAAAGAAAGCCAGTGCTCAAAGTTAACACCTTCAAATTGTGGCATTGGGCAAAGGGCTTTAAAAGAGTGAACCTCCTTCGGGCCAGCCATAGCACTGCTGGGTTTGTGCCCCAAAGAGATCAGAAGGAAAAAGACTTGTACAAGAGCATTCATAGCTGGGCTCTTTGTGGTGGCAAAAAATTGGAAAATGAGGGGCTGCCCTTCCATTGGGGAATGGCTGAACACACTGTGGTATCTGTTGGTAAAGGAATGCTATTGTGCTCAAAGGAATGATGAACTGGAGGGATTCCATGTGAACTGGGACGACCTCCAGGAACTGATGCAGAGTGAGAGGAGCAGAACCAGGAGAACATTGTACACAGAGACAGATACATTGTAGCACAGTCGAATGTAACTGACTTTGCTACTACAGCAATGCAACAAGCCAGGACAACCCTGAAGGACTCATGGGAAAGAATGTATCCACATCGAGAGAAAGAACTGTGGGAGTGGAAACGCAGACATCACTTATCACTTGTATATATGAATATATGATTTGGGGTTTAGGCTTTACAAGATCGCTCTACAGCCAAAATGAATAATAGGGAAATAGGTGCCAAGTGACAACATTTGTACAACCCAGTGGAATTGCTTATCGGCTCTGGGAGGGGGGAGGGAAAGAAAATGAATCATGGAAACAGGGGAAAATATTCTAAATAAATAAACAAAATGTAAAAGGGGGGGGGGGGATAGTGGAGGATAGAAAGGCCTGGAGGACTATGGTCCATGGGGTTCACAAAGTGTTGAACACAACTGAATGGCTGAACAACAGTCACTATCATTTATACAGAAGAGGACACTGAGGCAGACAGAGGTGAAGTAACTTGCCCAGGGTCACTCAGCAAGAAGCATCTGAGGCAACATTTGAACCCGTGTCTTCCTGCCTGTTGGCCCAGTGCTTTCTCTGTGAACAGCACCAACGAGAAGCCTAATCCAGGAGTTGGCATTTATTTAGCACTTCAAGGGTTACAAAGAGCTTTATTTTGTTTCCCCACTTAATCCTCACTGCAGTCACTTGAGGCCAGTGTTATTTTATCCCCATTTTACAGATGAAGAAATAGAGGCATGTACACATATGGTTAGGTGTGCTTATACATGCCTACACACACAGAACACATACAAGACAAACAAGGTAATGGAACACCAGGTGGCTGGCTGGGGAGGTACTTTGTGTGGAAGATGGCCTAAGCCTGGGGGGGTCTTTGAGGCAGTCAGTTCATCCATCCCCCATTAAGGGAGACGCTGCCACGTCCAGGCACCCTGACAAGGTGACAATCCGGTCTCAACCAATCAAAGAAAGAGCTAACTGGTGTGGCCGTCTACCCCTGAGGGCAAACCCCAAGGGATGCCGCAGCCTGCCAGGGCCCATCAGTGGCTGCCAGTAGCTCCAGTGAGGGCCGCCATGCTGGCTCTGGGTCTTGAAGGAAGTCTGAAGCTGGAGGAGTCAGAGGAAAGGAAGGGGGTGGCCTGGAGGGGTGGGGGGCGCCTGGGGGTGCCCAGGGTGTGAGGAACAGAGATAGGGCCAGAGAGTCTGGGTGGAACCCGGGAGGCACTCAAGAAGCCCCTCCCTGCTCCCGCCTCCTCGGTGCCAGGCAACGTGCTAAGTGCCCGGGATCCAGAGCGAGAGCAAGGACAGCCCCTGCCCTCCAGGAGCTCCAGCCTGGCGGGAGAGGCTCCAGGCCACGAGCAGGTCCGCGTCAGCTGGAGATCGTCAGCAGGGGAAGCTGAGGCACTGAGAGGACCCGCCGAGTTTTGGCCCAAACCTAGGAGAAGGGGGGTGGGGTGGGGGGGGGGGGCTGGGGAGGGCTCGAGGAGTCAAAGCGGCGTTATGGCTGATCCTGAAGCATCAGCATTTGGAGAGCGGCTGGGAAGACCCCGCTGAGTGCCGACTCCAGCAGGCTCGGTAGGGCGGGGCCAGGGCGGGTGGACAGAAGGTGCTAACGGGAAAGGCTGGCGGGGTGGGGGATGGGGAGAGGGAACGGCGGCTGCTTCCGAGAGGCGACCCCGCGTCAGGAAGGGGCCCTCGGAGCCCCCTCCGTTATGGACGTCAGAAAGGCTGCCACGTGGGCACTTCCTCCGCTGTGGAGCGGCTCCAGGCTTGAGGCAGGACCCTGAAGAGGTCGGGCACGAGGCGGCGAGAGTCTGGGTGCAGCAGGCAGCGTTCGTGAGAATGGAGAGAAGAGGGGAGGGGAGATGCCGCCCGCGGGGAAGGCAGACGCCACAAGACCGAGCGCCGCGCGGATGTGGAGGGGGAGAAGAGGCTGAACACCCGGGGGACTCCCAAGACCCTCCGCACATCCCCCTTCAGGCGACACCCCCCCCCCCGCCTCGGCTGCGTGAGGAGCTCCCCCCCCCCATGGATTCCTCTAGGTTGGTGCCCACAGTAAGCGCCAGCAGGGCACTCGGTGTCCGGCGTACCCGGCCCTCCTGGGGGGGGGGGGGGGCAGAGGCGGCTGCAGCCCCACCATCTCACCCCCGGCCATCCCGAGGGCCTCAGCGATCAAACTCGGACCGCCCTGAAGCAGCAAAGGCGGGACTCCCCCCCCCCCCCCCTTCCTCTCGCCCGCTCGGCCCCAGAGCCTGAGCGGCCAGCGAGCTTGCCAACTCTGCGTTTTCTCTGGGGAAGGCGAGGCCTGGGGAGCCTCAGGGGACGCTGGGCTGCGGCACCTCCTTCGCGGAGATTGGGCAGCACCGGCATCTCTGAAGTGGCACGTGGCCCCGAGGACCGGGGAGGCCAGAGGAAGGTGCTCCCAGAGGGCCGCAGCCGGGACATTCAGAGGGAGCAAAGGCCAGTCAGCTCCAAAGGCCCTGGCCAGCTGCAGATGGGCCCAGCACCGGGACGCTTGGGGTGCCCCCTGGGGCTCCCGAAGCCTTGACTTTCCCCACAACAACGGTGCTTTTTCTGGAGTGAGGCCATCACCCCATTGCTCAGAGTGGCTCACTCTCTCCCCGCCGATCGGCCCCCAGCGCTGCTGCCACCGAGTGCCAAGCTGGCCGCTCCCGCTGAAACCCTCCCGTCCATCCTTTCTTGGGGCACCGCCTTAGCTCGCCTGCCACCCTGGCTTCAGCCCTTGCCCAGGGATGGACGACCCTGGATTCCCACCCTTTGTCACCATGGTAACTGCTGCAAGAAACACGTTCGCAGTGCACATGTACTTGGGAAACGAGGCCTTTCCCAGAGAACCCCGTTAGTGCTTCGCTTCTAGTCGTGCTTACCTCCCATTGGCAGGCACAAAACTGCCGGGTGATGCAATCAGAGGCGCCCCTTTTCCCTCTTGTGGGCTTCTCTGCCTCCTTCTGCCCACAGATTCTTGTCTTCTCCATAGATCTGACGGGGGACTGGTTGATGTCCCCCTCGTGTCCCCTCTGTCATAGGCCCTCTGGGGCTTCCTTTGGTACGGGCTCCAGGCCTAATCCCTGCCCTGCCCTTTTCCCGTCCTCCCAGACAACCTGGTTCCACCCAACGGTCAAAGGCTCATCACAGGCACGTCCCCATCCCCAGAGCTGGGCTCTTGGGGTGGCTGAGGTCGTCGCCCCAAAGAGTGTGCCTGGAATCTGTTCCATCGATGACCGGCCTGTTCCTCAGCCAGCGCCACGGAGTGCTGACGGTTGTCCAGGCCCGGCTCTCCCCTTCTTGGCACGGATTCCTCCAATATTCTTGAGCTTTTGCTCTTCCGGTGAGCGTTTTCTAGCTCTGTGGAAGGTCCTGCTAGTTTGACAGCTTTGGCCCTGCTCCGTGGGCTTGTCACTGTTACTGTGTTAGCTCTGCCCAGCCATGAGCAATTCCTGTTTTTCCTGTTGTTTGTGTGGAAAGCGTTTGGTGCCTACCGGGATGCGGCGGCTCCTGGCTTTGCCTAGAGCAGACTCCCAGCCGTTTTACACGTGGGAAATGAAGTTCCTCCTTCGGCCTCTCCTTGCTGGACTTTGGTGGAAGTCTGGCGTTTCGGGCTGGGCTGGTGACTTCGGAGGGTTTGTTATTGGTGCACATTTTAATCGCCAGCTGTGTGCTGTCAGAGCGTGGGCACGTGCTGCGTTCTCTATCCTGCCGCTTTGCGAAAGGCGCGACTTGGTTCACCTAGTTCTGAGCCAGCTCTCGGACTCCCGAGTGTGCGGCGCGTCTTTGGCCAAGAGCCAGAGGCCAGCTTCGCGCCTTCCTCTTCGGCTCCTTCTCTTCCTGCTGCCGCTCACACTCACAGCAGAGGGGATGGGGGGCAGCCCTGCTTGGCTCCTGACTCTAATTGGGAGGCTTCTACCCTCTCCCCATGGCACAATGCTCCTCCCCCCGTCGGGATGGTTTGGGGAATATTCTGCATCTTAAAATACGGAGCCGTGTTTCTGTTTGGTCACTGGTGGCGTCGGTCATGCGGGTCATTGCCAAGATTCCTGGCACCAACCCATGAGGCCGTAGGGAAGGATCCTCGCCACTTGCTGCGCTGCATCAGCACTCACTGAGGAAGTGGCTCGGCCGTGCTCTCTCGGCGCTCGCTTTTCCTGGCTGGCACCGTGCTGGTGTCATAAAAGGAATCTGGTGGGTCGCCTTCTCTGCCCACTGTCGACATTCGTTGTTCTTCAGATGCGCCTCCGCCTGGCTCTGGAGGCTTTTTCTTAGGGAGTTCCTTGATGGTTTGGTTGCTCCCTTCGGCTGAGACGGGATCGTGCAGGCACTCTGCGTCCTCCTTCGAGAATCCAGGCGATCTGCACCACCGTCTGCCATCTAACTGGGCACAATACCCGGAGTCTGGCGCTCTTCTGCTCCCTCCCCCCCCCCGGGGCCCATCCCAGGGCCAGAAGCGTTCCTCCAGCAAGCCACGGCCCTCCTGCCTGCTCTTCACGTGGGCACTTTCTCAAGGAGGTGGAAGGTGACGTTTCCGACGGTTGCTGCCTCCTGGCTCTGCCTGTGGCACCAGAAAGCTCCCTCAGTGGCTGAGAGCCCAGCCACAGCTCCTGGAGCTGGGGGGGTCCCAGGCAGCCCCCCCCCAGCCGACTGGCACGAACACCTGAGGGGTCTGGGACAACCCACTGGAGAAAGGCAGGTGGAGCAGGTCCGGCTTCCTTGACCGTCTGAGACTTTACCCAGAGCCTGGCACCCCCCTTCCTGGAACCCCCCTCAGCCGGCCTGGGCCAGGGGCTGGCTGGCTGCTCCCCAGGAACTGGTCACAGGCAGCTCGTCCCTCCAGGGCTGGGGCGAGGCCAGGCGCCTCCACAGTGGCTCTCTGGCCCAGTGGGCTGGACCTCTGAGCAAACAATGGAGCAGGTTGTGTGAGGCGGAGCCGCCCAGAGGCAGGAAGAGCTCGGTTCCACCCTCAGGAATGATTAACCTGCCGGAGCTCCCTGGCACTCAGTGGGTCACTGACGCCCGCTGGGCACCCGAGCCAGCGGCCTCGGGATGGAGGATCCTGTTTGCTCCCATCCAGCCCTTCAGATGAGGCCTGCAGAAAGGATGGTGGAAACCCGCCAACTAACCTTGCAACCTGCCTGGCCTCCCATCCTGGCTCCCACCAAGGTGGAGCCTTCCTTGGGCGAGGGGGTCAAGTGACTTGCCCAGAGTCACACAGCTAGGAAGTGTCTGAGGCAGGATATGAACCCAGGACCTCCTATCTCTAGGCTTGGCTCTCCATCCACTGAGCCACCCCGCTGCCCCCTGCCTAAGGTTCTTGAGTCCACGTCCTGTGGCCTCGCCTGAGCTCTCTGGGGCATACGTGATTCCCTGGTCTCCATTGGGGACAGGCATGATGCCAATCAATCAACGGGCACTAGGTGAGCACCTGCTATGGACCTGGTGTTGGGGATACAATCCTGGGGCCAGAGATCGAGCACCGAAGGGCAGAACAGAACTCCAGGCCAATCCCCGGGCAATCTTGCCTCTTCCAGAAGAAAAGCCTGGGGTCCCAAAGGTTAAGCAGCTTGACCAAAGTCATCCACCCGAGGTGAATGGCTGAGGCAGCGCCTGACCTGCCAAGCCCAGCCCTCACCCCCTGAACGGGAGTGCCAATGGGCAGGGACCTTGCCCACCATCTCATTTGAAGGTTGAGCAGACGGAGGCCCAAAGGGCTCATGCCTCAGGCAGGTTCCAGCAGAGAGGTCGGCTGTGCTTGGAACAGAAGCTCTGGGCTGTCCTGGGAGAGCCTCGGCCCTGCCTTCGGCCCCCTGCTCTCCGGGCTTCCGTTTCAGCAGCAGCAAAGGAAGCTTTGTGAGCTCCAAAGCCCCATGAGTCCGGCTGAGGCCACCAAACTGGCTCCCCCAGTTCACCTGCACTCACTTCCTTAATGGTCTCCTCCAGGGCGCCAAATGCTGCCCTTGGCATCCTGTTTCAGGCTCCCAGTCAGCTGGCCCCTCCCTGCTTAACCCTCTGTCCGATGGTTCTAGGGCAGGGACATGCCCGTTCCTGACATCTACCCAAGGCCCCTGCCCCGTCCCCCTGGGGCTTGGAAATGGGATGGGGGGGGAGGAGCGATGGGATTTCCAACCAGAGGAGAACCGGCGGCCCCTTCCTCCTGCCCAAAAGCAGAGCTCGCTCGTCCAGAGCAGGAAACTGCAAAGCAGCCTGAGCCATCCAACATCCTCAGGCAGCCCTGGGCTTGGAGAGGGGGAAGGGACAGCTTCCTCTGGACGGGCCTCGAGCGGAAATTCTCATTTCCTTCCCCTCTGCATCCAACTGCCAACAGGATCGTGTCACCAAAGTGAGTAGAAACACTGTCTGCAAAGGCAGGAGAATTTGGAGAGAAACCCAGAGGCAAGAAGCCATGGCTTTCTTCTTGCTGGTTTTCTTCATCCACTTTTCTTAATGAAGCAACCTGGCATCATGGATCGAATCCTGGACTTGGGAGTCAGGAAGATCTGGGTTCAAGTCCAACTTCAGACACTTGTTATCTCTCTGATCTTGGGGAACCTCCCTCAGACTCAGTTTCCTCATCTGTTCAATGGGGATAATGATAGCTTCCAGCTCCCAGGACTGTTAGGGAGCCCAAATAACTTCTATAAAGATACTGTAGACTCTCAGATGGGAGGTGAGGATGAGCAGAGGGAAGAGGACTGCCACAGAGGTTCTTGCATCCAGCCTAGTACTTCACTGCTGGCTCAAGTCTATAGGGATGGACGCCAGCTTGGACAGAGGAAGGTGCTTTTCATCAGTCAGTCACCAAGCCTCCGGCACAGAACTACTGACCCTCCTGGGCACCATGAAAGCCAAGAGCCAGCCCTGCCCTCAAAGGGCTTACTCTCTACCAACTGAGCATGCACCCGGGCAGAGCAGGGGGGAAACAGCCTTAGAGAGGAGCACTTTGGGGCCTGGGCTCCCAGGAAAAGACCTCCTGCACAAGGGAGGGCCTGAGCTGCCTTGGACGAAGCCAGGGTTCCTCAGACATGGAGGTTCTCAGAGAGAGAGTGCAGTGCAAAGGCACGAGAGATGGGGCAGCCCTCTGCCAGGAGGGGCTTCTAGCAGCCTCTCTCCTTGTGACTCCCAAATACTTGCCAGAGAAAAGCTCACAAATGGCTCCATGGAGGACCCACCAAACTCTCCTCAGAAGGACAGTGAGCCATGGGCACCATCCAGACCAATAGGAGGCCGTTTTCTTCAAGAAAGGACTCTGCACCTCCCGGTCAACGTTGTGGCTCATAAGCCGAAAAGCTGTGCATGGACACGGAGATGTTGAACCCCCTCTGGTGGAATTCTCTGGTGGACCAGCCCTTCCTCTGACCCTCTCCACAGTGGGAAGAGATAAAGAGGTGGCCCTCCGGGTCTCAAGTTACCTGTGAGGAAACCAGAGGAGAGGGGAGTGAAGCGATTTTCCCCATTCACCCAGCATGCCAGTGACAAGCTTGGCCTGGGCTCCAGCTCTTATTCTTCTGCCAAGTGTGAGGGAAGACAGCCAGCATGATCCCCCCTCCCCCTGCCGCCCCATATTGGTCAGAAACAGGATAGAATGTCACAGCCAGAAGGGCCTTAAAAGAGCCTCCACTCAAACCTTTCACTTCCCAGATGAGGACACCAATACCCTCAGAAGTGAAGTGACTCATCCAAGACCAGATGAGGACACCAATACCTTCAGAAGTGAAGTGACTCATCCAGACCAAACTCCCAGTGGGTAGAGATGGAAGTCAGAATCAGAACCAAGGCTTCCCCAGTGTCCAGGCCAACAACCTCATCAGTGGTCAGCCAGCCAGGACTGACTTTGTGTCTCCTGTGTGTCAGGAACTGGGCTGAGTACTGTGGCTGTGAAGAAAGCTGTGACCCTAGTCTCAGGGAAATCCCAGGCTAATGGGGAAGACCACACACAAACAAGAAGGGAAATGCAAGATGTGCCCAGTAGTGGAGAGGGGAGGCACCAGCAGTGACAGGAGTCAGGAGACACTTCCTGGAGATGAGACTTCGGTGAGGTTGGCTGGAAGAAAGCCACAGAAGGCAGGAGGCAGACAGGAGAGGACTGAAGTGTGGTTTCCAGGGATGACCTGTGGACTCCTAGCCAAATTCCCAAGGATGAGTAGTAGCAAAAGCAACCAAAAGAGGAGGGCCAAGCAGAACACGTCTAAGCCTTCCCTCCTTCTCCTCCTCAAGGCCACCTTCCTGTCCAGGACCAGCTGTTGTTGCTCCCCTGAGGATTCGTGACTCCAGGCTAAACATCATTAATTCCTTCACCTGCTTGCCATCAGCATGATGTCCTGAGTTCGAGGCCCTTTCCCCTCAAACGCTCTCCAGATTATTACTATTCTTCAACTTGGAGAAGGGGGAAGGCCCTGGAATGCACACCCCATGAGGACCGGCTGAAGGAACTGGGAATATGTGACCTGGAGAGAAGGCTCGGGGAAGTGATTGCTGCCTTGTTCTACTTGGTCCCAGAGGGCTGAACTACAAGGGCCAGATGGGAGATAACTTCCAAATAAAGAAAAGGACCCCAAAGAAGCTTTTTGGGAGGTGGGGAGCTCCCGGCCATCAGAAGTTGTCCTCCAAAGGCTGAATGATTGCTTGACCTTGACATGGCAGAAGAGATTCTTTTTCCGGGCCAGTGTGGACGGGAGTCAGAAGTCATCCACTCTCCAGCCCATTTCAGAGGTTCTGTGAGTGGCATGAGGATGAGCTGGCTGTCCTTCTGGAAAGAGGGAATGGGACCTGCCGGGAGTCACTGAGATTGCGCGGGCTGGTGCTTAGAATGGGAACTTGTAGGTCGTGGAAGGTGTATCGAGGGGACTTCTGTGTGCGTGTGGAGAATTGGGGGCCAGAATGGGGGAGAAGCACGGCGGAGAGCATCTGGGTGCGGCTCAATGGAGGGAAAGTCCGATGCTAGAGAATCCTGGAGAGCCCCTGGCCAAGAGCCCCCAAGGAAGGGTGGGGCAAACACATCGCCCCAAACAGAGAGCTGAGCCACCTGGGAAGAGACCCACCGGCCCCATGAACGAATGGCTGAAGGATGTGCACAGGCGTGTTCTTCGTCATACAGCAAAGGGCTCCACATCCCTCAGAACAAGAGAAGTGCACATGAGAGCAGCTCTGAGGCGCCACTCCGCCGCCATGATGGGGGGAGGGGGGTGGCAAAGCTGGGGCGTGTCCCAGCCATGCTGGAGAGTTGGAGGTGTGCCCGCAGGCCTCCTCGGGCCACAACCAGGGGTCCAGCAGCAATTTTGGTAACGGCGCCTCGTGCCCACAAATGGCGCCGCCTGGGGGGGGGGGGGGGGGGGCTCTGGATGCGGATGCAACAGATGGCTCCTCACGGCCTGATCTGGAAGTAGCACCACGGCAAGGAGTGCGCAGAGGCTGTGGCCCAGGAAACTCTGGGAAAGGGCCCTGACCGGCGGGCTTTCTGGGGATCCCGGAAAACAAGGTCTCTGCGGGACTCCTTTGAGGTAGGGCCTGCCGGCCCGGGAGGAGCCGGGGCCAGTGTGAGGGGCACCAAGTCAGGAGGCTTAAGTGAGGCGCGGCAGGACGCTGCCCAGCTTGACCACCACCATTCTGGGACCACGGGACAAAGTGGCCTCCGGAGGGCAGGCAGAAGCCAGGGGTCACAGCCCTGCCCCATGCTTGCCAAGGGTGGAAGCCGGGAAGTCCCTTCAGCTCTTCATCCAGAAAACGCAGAGTTGGACCCAATGGCCGTGGGGGCCCCTGCAGCTCACGATCTACGATGCTCCAGCCTCCTCCCCACCCCCACCCCCAGCAGAGAGAGCAGAGCGGGAGCCCACCTCGGAGTAGGGTCTCAGGCTCTTCCTACTTCTGCAGCTTCAGGAGCCACTTACCTCTCCCAGCCTCAGTTTCCTGGTAAAATGAGACCAGTATAGCCCCACCCCGGACCACGTGCGGCATTGCCCCGCCCCCCACCCAGGGAGGGAGGAAGCCCTCCCATTGGTCGGCTGGGCAGGGGGCGGGAGGCGCGGAGGTTTCTAGGGAGGACCTGGGAGGGCTTTTGGAGAGCCGGCCTGGCCTGGGCTCCTGTTTGGCCATTCTCGCCATCCTCTCCTGTTCCACGGCTGGCTGCCAGAAGTCTGGGCCGGCTCGGACCTGCCCTCGTGGGCCCATTCCTTGGCAACGTTAGTAAAGGCCTGCTGGACAGCTGGGAGGGCGGAGCCTCTGGGGCAGTGCCGGGCTTTCCCTCCTCTAGCATCCCCCGGGACTGGGTGACCCTGGCCCAGTCACGTCACCCCCATGGCCCGTCCCACCGGGTTTTCGTGTGCTGCTTCCCAGGCCCAAGGAGAGGGCATGAGAGAAGGAAAATGACGGCGGGGCCGAGCGGTGGGCGCCAGGGAGTGGCCACGGGACGGGGGTCAGTCCCGGAGGGCCCCTCGGGGGCAGCGGCTTTGGCTCTGGCCGGGCTGGGAGGGCCAGGCACCCGGCGAGGCCCGTATGTAGGCGGGCGGGCTGCGGGGAGGCTGCGCTGGGGCTCGGCCCGGTCCGAAGGACGGGAGGGGGCCGGCGAGCCCGGTGAGCCGAAGGAAGGCCGGCGGGGGCTCCTCCTCGATGGTAGCCCCGCCCGGGAGCTGCAGCCTGTGAGGATTCGGTCCGGGGTCCGAGCTGCCCGGAGGGACTCTAATAGAGACCGGGCGCCTCACCGGCCCATCACCGGCTCCCTTATGGCTCCTGCTGCCTTGGGGCCCGGAGGGAGGCCGAGTGCCGCTTGAGGGGGGCACCGAGAGAAGGAGTAGCCCCGAGGCCGGGCCGAGGGACAATCCGGGGCGCTCCCCTCTCCCCGCCCCGCCATCGTTGGGGTCCCCCCAGCCACGTGCCGCGTCCCCGTCATAGTGACAGGCTCTGCTCCTAGTCCTAGGCCAGCGGGGAGGGGGGGGCGGGGGAGAGGAGGGGCCGCCCGGAGGGCGGGGCGGAGGGGCCCCTGCTGGTCCCGCCCCCAGGCGCAGGTGAAGGGGCTTCCTTTCCCCTCCCCCTCCGGCTGGCCTCCGCTGCCCAGGCCGGGCCGTCAGTCCATGCGTCCGTCCCGCCGCTGCCCGGGCGCCCCGCCCTCTCCCCTCCTCCTCCCCCCGCTGATGCCGCCGCCGTAGCGGACCGCGCTGACGCTGGTGGGACGGGCGGAGGGACGGAGGGCCCGGCGGGCGCCTGGGAGGGAGAGCGGAGGCGCCGGGTCGCCAGGTACCTTGCGGCGCGATCGGGGCCGGCCGCGGCTGCGGGGGTGGGGGGATCCCTCTGCGGGCTGCGGGGCCGGGGAGCGGGGAGGGGGAGGGGGAGGGCAGAGGCTGCTTCCCTGCTCCGTCCGCTGCACCTGGCGCCCCGGGGCCATCCGGGTGAAGGCGGGGGACGGGGGAGAGCCCTGGCGGCCGGGGCGGTGGCGCCCCGCAGCTCCCCTCCCCCACCGAGCCCAAGGGCACGGCCGGGCGGGGCTGCCCAGGATGCTGCGGGGGAGGGGGAGGGGAGGGAGCTGTTCGCGATCTGCGACGTGTACTTATGGGAAGGGGGGGGCTCGGCCGGCGCTCGTGCAGGTTTCACTGTGGGCCGCCCCCGGGCTGGGCTGGGCTGGGGGTGGGGTTCCAAGAGAGGGAAGACCAGGGGAGGGAGGCCGGGTCTGAGGAGCAGCAGGAGGGGGGAGGGGCGGATTTCCCAAAGGAGGGGGCGCAGGGGCCCAGGGCAGCCCCCCCAACCCCGGCGCCATCTTGGGCTCTCCCAGCCTCTTGGCCTCCTCTGGCCTGGCGGGGCTTAAGGCCCTTCCCTCCTTGGCTCCATCCTGCTGGACAAGCTAACTCTGGGGCCTCCCAGGCCATCTCCCATCGCCAGGCCTTTGCCCAATCTGTCCCTGCGCGGTCCTCAGGCCCTTCCCACCAGGCCGCCCGCTGGCTTTCGTGCTGATTCCCGACACCACCTGCCTTGTGTGGGGCGCAGACGGCAGGGCTTGGGGGTCTCCCCATCCTGGGCCTTGCTTCGCCCCTCCCCCAGGCACGGGCACACAGGGGGGTGCTGGAGCTCATTTGACAGATGAGGAAACTGAGGCAGGCGGGGAAGGGACTTCCAGGGGCTCCTTTCTGGTGGTGCCCCCGGGGTTGGCCTGCCAGATGGGGCCCCCAGCGGGCAAGGCATGCTGGGAAAGAGGGAGAGAAGGACCTGGCTCTGGCCCATCGGTCTAGACTGACCTCGGGACGCCTGGGTCAGTTCTGTCATCCCATCTCCCCCCTCCGGGCCTTTGCCTAGGTGGGTTCCTCCTGTCACCTCCAGCTCCAGAAATCTGCCTTCACCACTCAGCTCACCAGCCGCCCCCCAGAGAAGGCCCTGCAGCGGGCTGCTCTCCTGCTGCTTTGGGGTCCCTCCTCCCCGACCACACAATCCCTGAGGGCTCCCTGGAGGCGGAGAATGGCTCCTCTTGGGCTCCCAGGCTGGGTGGCGGAAGGGCTGGAAGGTGAGGGTGACTCGGCCAAGGCCCTACGGCCCGGCCAGGCCCCCTTCGGGCACCCTCCGAGCCCCAGCTGGGCCGGGAACGTTCCGTTCTAGCCACGGCAACCCCGTTCCGTGAGTCCCGCCCGGCCGGAGGGCTCGTCGTTCCGGGACGGCCTTGGCTGGTACAAGGGCCGGGGGGGCCGGGAGGGGGGGCCGGGCTGGAAGGTGCCTTCGGCCCCGCCCTGCCCTCCTCACCGGCCAGCTGGGGGTCTCCGTGCCCCTCCCCCACGGGGACCCCCAGAAGGGCGTCGGCGCCCCGCTCTCCCCACCCTGGGCAGGAGGCCGTTTGCAGCCCTTCAGAGGGGGATGGTCAGGGCTCCGGCCGGAGGGCCGAGTCCTTCAGGGACGTGCCAGGTCAGATGGCCAGTCTGGGCTGGAGGAGACACTCGAACTCCGGTCTTTGGCCTTTTGGCCGGGTGGAAATGTCCTTAAATGGGATAAATAAATCAATTGTGGTTTTCTGAGGTCTTTTGGAGCTGCACCCATTGCCTCCTCCGGCCTCCCCTCTCTGGCCTCTCCCCTCCGGCCTCCCCTCCTGCCTCCCCTCCGGCCTCTCCCCTCCGGCCTCTCCCCTCCTGCCTCTCCCCTCCGGCCTCTCCGGCCTGCTCGAAGATGGCAGCGCCGGCGGCTGACTTTGGGGCCCACAGCTTGGCGCAGCTCTTGGCCCGCCCGAAGGCGGGGTGTTGGGTGTCGCAGTCTGGGGGTTCCTTGTGGCGCCCCCGTCGCCAGCAAGACACGCCCTTCTCTCCTGTTGGGTGATGCGCCCGCCATGCTGGGGGGGGTGCCAGGGAGGGTGCTGGGCACGGGGGGGTGCCTCCTGCCCCCCCACAGCGACCCCCCCCATGCTCTAAGGCCGCTCCCTCCCCTCAGGCCGTGCTCCCAGTGGCTCTCTGGCCGCAGAAGGACCCATGGAAGGCCCCCGCTGGTGAGTTGCCGCCCCCCCCAGAATTGGGGGGGCATCTGCCCCTGCCCGGGATGGGGGGAGGGTCTGGGGGCCTGTGCCGGGCCCAGAGTCCTGGATTCTAGTCCTGCCCGGGCCATGGAGCAATCCCGGGGAGACGAGCCTCGAGCTCACACTGGTACCCAGGCCGGCCATCGAGCCAGCTTCTAAGTCTTCCCCCTTCCCTCTCCCTCCCCCCTCCCCGTCCCCCCTCCCCCTCCCCCTCCCCCTCCCCCATCACACGCCTTCCCCTCCCCCTCCCCAGCTACGGCCGGGACCTCTACGAGCAGCAGCACGGCCAGAGCCGGGACAAGTCGGTGGTGAACAAGATGCAGCAGAAGTACTGGAGGACCAAACAGGCCCTGATCAAGGCGACGGGCAAGAAGGAGGACGAGCACGTGGTGGCCTCCGACGCCGACCTGGACGCCAAGCTCGAGGTGGGGGCGGGGAGGGGCCGCCAGTGAAGGGACCAGCAGACAGCCAGAGGGAGGGGGGAGGAGGGGGGGGGAAAGGAGGAGGGGGAGGAAGAGGCAGGGCACTGTGGGGGAGGGGCCGCCCTGCTGAAGCCCTTCCTGTGTTCCTGCAGCTCTTCCACTCCATCCAGAGGACCTGCATGGAGCTCCTGAAGGCCATCGAGCTCTACCAGAAGAGGATCTGCTGTGAGTGGAGGAGGGGGGGGGGGGGGGGGGGGGGGGGGGGAGGCGCGCCATTGCTGACCTTCGCCGCGATCTGCTTCCCTTTGGCTTCTCTGGAAGTCCAGGACGGGCAGCCCCGAGCCAGGGAGAGCCTCCTCGGTGTCGGGGGACCGAACATGGGCCGCCCTTCCCTGCCCCCCTGCAGCTTGGTCCTGGGAGGAAAAGGGCTGGAATGGACCGTTCTGGAGGGCTCCTCTGGCCGTGGTGGGGCTCCTCCGGCCCTAGCGGGGCTCCTCGGGCCGTGGCGGGGCTCCTCGGGCCGTGGCGGGGCTCCTCCGGCCGTGGCGGGGCTCCTCCGGCCGTGGCGGGGCTCCTCGGGCCGTGGCGGGGCTCCTCCGGCCGTGGCGGGGCTCCTCGGGCCGTGGCGGGGCTCCTCGGGCCGTGGCGGGGCTCCTCCGGCCGTGGCGGGGCTCCTCGGGCCGTGGCGGGGCTCCTCGGGCCGTGGCGGGGCTCCTCGGGCCGTGGCGGGGCTCCTCCGGCCGTGGCGGGGCTCCTCCGGCCGTGGCGGGGCTCCTCCGGCCGTGGCGGGGCTCCTCGGGCCGTGGCGGGGCTCCTCCGGCCGTGGCGGGGCTCCTCGGGCCGTGGCGGGGCTCCTCGGGCCGTGGCGGGGCTCCTCGGGCCGTGGCGGGGCTCCTCGGGCCGTGGCGGGGCTCCTCGGGCCGTGGCGGGGCTCCTCCGGCCGTGGCGGGGCTCCTCGGGCCGTGGCGGGGCTCCTCGGGCCGTGGCGGGGCTCCTCGGGCCGTGGCGGGGCTCCTCGGGCCGTGGCGGGGCTCCTCCGGCCGTGGCGGGGCTCCTCGGGCTGTGGTGGGCCACCTCAGCCCCGGAGGAGCTGCAGAGGAGCTCTGTGTACCCCACTCGGGGTTCTCCCCAGAGGGACCCTCAGGCCAGGAGGCAGCCCACGGCGCCCCCTGAAGCCGCTCCAGCCTGTCCAGCCCCACAAGCAGCAGGTCTTCTCAAACCGGGTCTGTCTATCCCTCAGCACTGCCTCACCCCAGTATTAGGGGGACGGGACTACCACAGGCCCCTCATCAAAGAAAACAAGTGCAAAAAGTTGCAGTGACACTAGCAAAGCTCAGCATACGGAATGCTGAAAAGATAAAGTTACAGGAAGCACAAGGCAGCACGCGTTTACATTAAACAGAACTACGTGCTCAACCGTGCGAAAAGGTGTGCAAAATGTACCTTGAAACTTACAGTGCAAAACAAAGCCTTTCCGTAGGGCGTGCCTTCTTCTAATTCAGAAAGCACAACTGTCTACAGGAAACCAAACTAAGTATTGCTAGCTTTGGAGCCTTGAACTATTCACCTTCTTCTACAGCTTTGTAAAGAAATCATTTCTGTATAAATTCACCAATATATACAGACTATAAAAATATACGTTTTTGCACTTGTACAACTATTCACACTCAAATATACAGAATACACAAGAATTATACAAAATTTACAATATCTATACATTTACACACCTATTTACACTCACCCTACATTAAGCTATAATACAAATCCTACATACAGAATATATGACAAATATATATACAAAGTACGTTATAGATATGTACATGTTTGTGTAAGAAAATCGCCGCCCTCCGATAATGCTAAAAAACAATCGATATAATCTTCTATGCATCCTGATGTTACCTGAGTGAAATGGCCCAAATACATTCCATCCAGGTAAGACCTCAGAGATCTAATGTGAATCTTTCATTAATGGCTCCCCAAATGCATTATGTTGGATGCAATTATACTCATCAGATCTCCAGATTCTCCTCTTCCTGTGTCGTCTGTTGTCTCTCTTCTTCTAGCTTCCTCTTCCTCTTCCATTGCTGTAATATGTACTGATGCATTTATCTAGAGTGACCATGTGTTGTGTGCAACATGATACAGAGCCTTGCAAATCAATTGTAAATCAGTCCATTATCCTCTTCTGTAATAGATCCTTGTGTAAAAGTCTAGTATCCTATTAATGTCCAGTCGGCTGTACTTCCTCTATGATCCTTCCACAATGTCTTCTTTCTTCAGTCCTCCCTATCTGATCTCTTGTCCTCTCTATCTGATCTCTTGTCCTCTTCCTTCTTAGCTATCTCTCCATCTTCTCAATCTCTTCTTTTTCTTCTCCTCCTCCTCCTCCTTCTTCTCCTCCTTCTTCCTTCTTCTTTCTTCTTCTTCCTCTTCTTCCTCTTCCTCTTCTTCCTTCCTTCTTCTTCTTCCTTCTTTTTCCTTCTTTTCTTCCTCTTCCTCCTCCTCCTCCTTCTTCTTCCTCTTCTTCTTCCTTCCTTCTTCTATTACTACTACTGCTCTAGGAACCTTTTTAACATGCAAGCAATGGGACCACGACTCTTCATCAAAAACTTTTATTGAGGAAGGTGAAGTTAAAATTACAGTGTATGGACCAACCCATGATTGTTGTGTTGCCAAGGTCTTATTAAAATTCTTTATGTAAACTGAGTCACCTGGCTTGATGTTATATAATGAATGATCCAAAGGACCACTCTGAACTAAAAGTCCCATATTGTGCAATTCTCTTAATCTGTCTTGTGATTATATAGGATTCTATTTGGATGTCACCACCTAATATCAAAGCAGTTTTACAACTTTTGGCTTGTAAAGGTAGATGACCATACAACATTTCAAATGGTGACATATGAATATTAGTTCTTGGTCTTGTACTGATATAGAATAAAACCAGGAGTAAGATGTCTGGCCATTTCAGATGCATCTCAGTACAAAGTTTCCCTGGCATGGTCTTTATTTCTCCATTTATTCTTTCTACTTGACCTGAACTTTGTGGATGGTATGGAATGTGAAACTTTGCCGAGATTCCCAAGTCCTCATACACTTGCATTAGAATGCTATCTGAAATGGGCCCCTTTATCTGAATCAATTTTCATTGGTACTCCAAATCTTGGAAAAATCTTCCTCAGCAAGATCTTAAGAAATGCTGAAGTGTTCCAAGCAGATAGAAATGCTTCTGGCCATCTTGTCAATTTATCTACCATCACCAAGCAATACTTATATAACCCTGCTTTGGGCATAGTAATATAATCTATTTACAGATTTTCAAAAGGAGTGTAAGCTAATGGTCTCCCACCTAGACCTTTTTTCTTAAAAGCACCCTGATTAAATCTCTGACAAATAGAACAGCTGGGACATATTTTGCTTGCCACAGTGGTAATTCCTGGGGCTAACTACACTCTCTTACAGTATCAACCAAAGCTTACATCCCAAAATGCCCTATGTTGTGAATAGCCTGGCAAATATAATTGAAGAATGCCTTTGGGAGTATTGGCTTTCCAGATGATGATACCCATATGCCATTCTCTTTCCTAGCTTCAAAATTATGCTTCCATGTATGAATTTCTGAATCTAGGTACACTCTTTCAAGATCTTCAGATTCTATGACTGAGAAATTCATTATATAAGCTGGGGAATTTTGTGCAGCATAATGGGCAGTAACATCAGCACAATGATTACCTTGAGAAACTGGATCTCTGCCAAAAGAATGACCTCTGCAGTATATTACAGCCAATTCTTTTAGTTTTGTAATAGTAGCCAGTAACTGTGATAATCTCTGTGTGAGCTATCTGTTTTCCCCCTGATATAATAAAGCCTCTCTGTTTCCAGATGGAAGCAGTTGCATGACAGATAGAGAATGCACAACAGGAATCTATATAGATATTAGTCCTTTTGCCTTCAGATAACATACAGGCATATTTCAGAACTACCAACCCTGCCTCTTGTGCACTCATGTTCTTGGGTAATGAACCATATCACAGTGTCTCAAATTCAGTGACCACTTCAGCCCCTGTAAAACAGATACCATTCTGCATGAAAGGCAAACCATCTGTATAAAGCACAAGGTCAGGATTATCTAGTGGTGTGTATCTTTCAAATCCTGCCTTGGTTGCTCTATCCATTGGACTACTTCAGTAAAGTCATGCAATGACTCTCCATTTGTAGGCAAATCAGGTAATAGTGTGGCTGGATTTAAAACACTACACCTCTTGATTTGTATGTTTTCATTCCCAAGAAGAACCATATCATATTTTGCTATATGTTGGTCAGAAAAAGCCTATGTGTGATATTTTAACATAAAGGCTTCAATTTGGTGGGGACAAAATACTGTCAATGAGCACCTGAGAACTAAATCGGTAGACTTCTGCACTAACAATGCAGCAGCAGCTACCCCATGCAAACATGGAGCTATCCCAGCTGCAATAGGATCTAGCTGTGCACTATAGTATGCAATTGGGCAATAATTTGACCCTAAAGTTTGTGCAAGAACACCTGAAGGTAACCCCTTCCACTCATGAACAAATAGTACAAAGGGTTTTTCATAATTAGTGATACCAAGTGCTAGAGCAGATAGAATTGCTTCCTTAAGTTTTGTTATTGCCTGTAGATGTTCTGGCTTTTAATTTGAGCGTTTCAGGTTCTGCATCTCTAGTCAAATCAGTAAGTATTTTAGTCAATTCACTATACCCAGGGATCCATTGTCTGCAGAAACCTGTTGTCCCCAGTATGGCTCTTAGCTATTTCTTAGCCCATTCTGGGGCTTTGAGGTCAGGGAGTTGGGGGGGGGGCGGGGATAGGGAGGGGACAGGAGGGGACTGTGAGGGGCCTCCTCACCCAGTCCCGGTGCCTCTGTTCTTGTTTTTCAGTCTTGTCCCAAGAGGAGAGTGAGCTGGGCAGGTTCCTGCGCTCCCAAGGCTCCCAGGACAAGACTCGAGCTGGGAAGATGATGCAGGCCACGGGGAAGGCCCTGTGCTTCTCCTCCCAGCAGAGGTAAGTGACCCCCACCACCAGGCACCCTCTCCCCATCTCCCCCCAAATCAAGAAACTAACCAAGTCCCCTCCACACTGGGCCTAGCTTAGCAAATTCCCTCACAGGCCCGTGTCCTGGCATCCAGCATGGGGTCAGCTGACCTGGGCTGAGAGGGACCTGAGGTACTCCTGTCTTGGAAGGGAGCCCTGGCATGGGTTCTGTGCCTAAGGGAGGAACCTCTCTGAAGTAGGCCGCCCACCCCAAAGGCCATCCCCAGGGGCTGCTCCCCCTTGTGTGGACTCTAGGCCAAAGAGAACTCTCCTGGCAGTTTCCAGGTCACAGCTGCCCCAGAGAAGGCTGCACCCATGGGTCAGTCCAGGCCTGTGGCGGCCAGGCGGGTCCTCTGGGAGGGAGCCCCAGGGGAAGTGCCCAGGGAACAGAGGAGGGTGGGCCGGCCCCAGGTGGCTCTCCTTTAGGCCCCTCCACCTCAGAGAGAGCTGCCCTCCGACCCCCGGACTGCACTGCCCACATCCAGCTCTGTGTCCCTCCATGGCATGAAGCCCTCTTCAGCCCAGGATAGGGCTCCTGTGGACCCCAGAATGCCCCGAGGGCAGCCCAGACCCCAGGCTCAAGGCCTGAGGCCTGCAGAGAGCTGGACTGTGCCCTCTGCTGTGCCCCAGCCTTGGTCTCTCTGCTCCATTTCCTGAGAAATGGGGAGAATGGGTCCCCCCTTCTGGGCGCCCCTGCACCCCTCAGGAGCAGCCCCAACAGGAGGAGGAGGCCAGCAGATCCCCAGCCTGGGGTGAGTGCCCAATGCAGCCCCCCCCAACTGACTGCCATTTCAGGGTCTTTCCCTCTCCCGCAGGCTGGCTTTGCGCAGTCCCTTATGTCGCCTCTACCAAGAGGTGGAGACGTTCCGGTACCGGGCCATCTCGGACACATGGCTGACCGTGAACCGCATGGAGCAGTACCGGACCGAGTACCGAGGGGCCCTGCTCTGGATGAAGGACGTGTCTCAGGAGCTCGACCCCGACTTGCTCAAGCAGATGGAGAAGTTCCGCAAGGTAGGTGGCCAGGCTCGGGCAGAGGGGTGCCCCAGGGAGGAGGCGTGCCCAGGCCCGAGGGCAGACACTGGCGGGCAGATGCCCAGGTGGGTTCGGCTTCAGCAAAGGAGGATGAGAGGGAGGGCTGGAGCCGCCTCGGGCGGGCTGTGAGCTACGACCAGCTTGATTTCGCTTTGCGAGATGGGGGCGCAGATGGACAGGGAAGGACGGGGGACTCGGGGGCCCGGGAGGCCCAGGCTCTGCTCTCCCGCCGCCTGCTCTAACGCCTTGGCCCAAAAGGCAGAGGGCGAGGGACTGTCCTGCGTGGCAGAGGCTGAGCGCTCAGCACCATGTGCCTGCGAGGAGCAAGCGGTCTCGGGGAAGAAAGGGAGCTTCCCCAAAGCTTCTCTGTGACGAGCGCGCCAGGACATGGTGGACACCATTCGCTTCAGCCATTCTCCTCCCAGCCTTCCTGCTCCTCCTTGGGCGTCCTGAGGAGAGGCCAGAGCAGCCCAGCTTCTCTCTGTCTCCAGCCTCCGGCCTCTGCACCTGACCCTCAGGAAGGCCTTCCTCAGCCTCTCGCGCTCGGGGGCTCTCCCGAGGCGAGAGGCAGGACACAGACAAGAGCAGCCCCAGAGCTTCCGCTGGGGTCCCCAGGAGCAGCCAGGGTCCTCCGGGACACACAACAGCCCCCCAGGCTTGCCGGCCTCCTCCCTGCAGACCCCCCCCCCCCGTATCCAGCCTCTTGCTGCTGTGTTGATTGTAGATCAACTTCCCTCTGTGCCCCCCTGTCCTGGGGGACCCCCCAAACACACAGCCCAGTCTGGGCCCTGTGGTTCCCTTCAGGGCCTCTCCTCTGGGGGGACCCCCAGGCTTTGTTCCTGGAAGCCACATGACCACTGCAGGAGAATCTGTTGGCCAGAGATGGGCTCTCCCAAGAGAAGCCTTGGCCGGCCGGCCAATCAGCTCTCATCCTCTGACCGCTCCCACTCAGCGCCCTCCCCCAGTGCCCGGCGCTCTGCCAGCCTCCTCTTACCACAGAGTGCCATCAGCCCCGCTCAGAAGTGACCGCAGAGGAGGGAGCCTCCAGTCTCTGGCGAGAGTGGCCGGAGCAGCCACGGCCAGAGCCCCGCGGCCTCAGCCCCGCTCACCCATCTGGAGCCTCCCGGATGGTCCCGGGCCCGGCGCTCTGGTCTCCCGCTTGGACGCCGAGCCAAACTGTCCAGAGTCGGAGGAGGAGAGAGGAACGTCCAACACCAGTAACGGGGACTCAGACCCAGAGGGGGAACCACGTGGCAGCTCCCCATGTGGAAAAAGGAGGGAGGCTCTGCATGGCCTTGAAGGACAGAACTAGACCGGGCCGGGGGACTTGTTCTGAGTGGTAGAGTCAGCCCGCTGGTCAAGAAAGTCCCAAATGATGGGAGAAAGTGGACCGGCCGCCTTCCTTGGAGATCCGCAGCTGGATGACCTGTCGCTGGGGCGCCACCATCCATGGGGGGGGCAGCCATGGGAGGACTCGTCCATCCCCTGAACTCTTGGACCCTGAAACCGACCGTGGCCTGGCTTGTCCACAGGGGTGGGAGTGGCTGACACGGCCTTGGACTGTCCTGTTCTGTTTTGTGGGTAGAGGAAGGAGGGCCTGGGTTCAAATGTGGCCTCAGACACGTCCTGGTGGTGTGACCCTGGGCAAGTCACTTCACCCCACTGCCCAGCCCTTGTGACTCTTCTGCTTTGGAGTGTATAGACAGAAAGGAAGGATGATACTCTGAGGAGCTCCCTGGCTTTCCCCGGGGGGACATGGGGGTCCCCATCACCCACAGGGCTTCCTGAGGCTTTCAGCAAAGACTGGCTGGGGGCCTCCCTGCAGCCTCTCCCGGGACCTCAGAAGCTCCTGGTGTCCCCCGGAGGCTTGAGGCGGCTCCTGCACAGAGCCAGGGTCTGGCGAGGCCAGTGAGCCCCCCCCCCCATTCCCCACGGCACCAAGTCCCCGAAGAGTGGGCTCTCCAGGGGGCCACCACAGGGTGTATCAGCACCCAGAGCGCGTGGTGGGTGCCCGGGCTAGGCCAGGACCTCCCAGACATTCTCATTGCAGCAGCCCAGCCAGGGACCCGCCGTTAGGCTGCGACTCACAGACCAGGAAGCCGAGGCACACGGGAGCGTGTGAGGCCGTCGCTGGGGCTTCCTCATCTCAAGTGAGCTGGCCGCATCTTCCACTCTCCTGGCTGGGGAAGGGCAGCCGCCCCCGCGGGCTGCCCTCTCGCCATCCCCCTGGACTCGGTCCGGCGTCCCTGCCAAGGCAGAAGAAGGGTTGGGGCCCGGGCAGGGGGCGGAAGTAACCGGCGGCGGCGCCCAACCAGGAAGTGCGGCCATGGTCCGCCCGGGCCTCCTGCCTCCAGGCCGGCTCGTCCTCCGGGCTCACGTGCCCTTCCTGAGGCTGCCCGTGGGGTGGACGAGCCCGCGGTCTCTTCAGCTCGGCGGAGGCCCGTCTCACCGGCCCACAGAACGGCTCCCTCGAGGCTGGCACGGCCTGCACAGGCCCCGGGCGGCTGCGAGCGGACCGTAACTCGGCTCACGGGCAGACACGAGGCCGCCTCTCCCGGGCTGCCCCGGCCGGACACGCTCTGATCCCCGAGAGGCGGCCGGGCAGGAGGTCTCGGACAGACGGTCTTCCTCCAGGAGCCACATCACGCCTCCTGCCCGGCTGCGCCTGGCCACGGGGCAGGGAGGAAGGCCAGCAGCCCGCAGGGCCTCCCGATGCTCAGCCCGGCCTGCTGGTCCAGGGCTCCTCGGGGCAGGCAGCAGCCATCCCCGAGCCTTCATCCCCTCCCTGGATGTGCTCCGCAGGGCCGAGCCTCCACGTGGGCCAGACCAAGCAGGAGGGCCTGAAGAGCAGAGCCGGGGTGCCCGCAGCCTCTGCCCGCTGCCTGGCCGGGGTGCCCACAGGAACGGTCGGGAGAACCCTGGCCCCGGGGAGCCGCGGAGGCCCGGTGGGGACGGGGGACCAGAAGGCTGCCCCGGGCCCCCGCACAGCATCCCTCTGCCGCTCATGAGAGAGAACCGCCTCCGCCTTCGTGGGCACTCTCAGGGCTCCAGGCCGATGCCCAGATGCCCCTGGGAGCTGCGGTACAGCCTGGAGGCGGCCTTCCTCCTTGGCACCATCATCATTTCCCATCCTCCCCCGGGGCCCTCCTTGTAACAGAGAATGGCTCGGCGAGCTCATCTGTCTCGCTCCCTCCTGCCTCGGTTTCCCCATCCATGATCAGTTATTTGAAGGTCTGGCGTGTTTCTCCACACTCCTCCCGTCTGCTTCGATGTAGGCTGGTAGGATCTAGAAAAAGCAAGGGGGAAAGCCTATTCCTACGACCCACGGTGTGGCCGAACGTCCCGTCGGACCGCCCCTCCCAAGGAGTCCTCTTCCGCCGAGGCACCCTCTCCACCTTTAGGCAGCCCAGCCCACCTCGGGGCGACTCTGACTCCAAGGAAGAAGCCAGGATTGGCCTCTTGGGTGTTTCCATCTCCGGCGTCCGGCTCTAAACTTGGGGACCAAACAAAGCCCATCTAACATTTCCTCCACCTGAAAGCCTTTCACTGGTTTGAAGATAGCAAGTGTGTACACACACGCACTCACACTCACGCACTCACTCACATATACACACGCACTCTCACATGCATGCACTCACTCACATGCACTCTCACTCACACACACTCACATGCACACTCACACATACACACGCACTCTCAATCACTCTCACATGCACTCACACATGCACACACTCATGCATGCACTCTCACATACACACGCACTCACATGCACACTTGCACATGCACTCACACATACACTCACTCTCACATGCACTCACCCACATACACACTCTCACATGCACACTCATGCACTCACACAGAGATATGCACTCACACATGCACACTCACGCATTCGCACACTCACTCACATGCACTCACACACTCTCACATGCCCACTCATGCACTCGCACACTCACTCACATGCACTCACACACACTCTCACATGCACACTCACGCATTCGCACACTCACATGCACTCTCACACACACTCACATGCACACTCATGCACTCGCACACTCACATGCACTCTCACACACTCTCACATGCACACTCACGCATTCGCACACTCACTCACATGCACTCACACACACTCTCACATGCACACTCGCACTCACACACTCACATGCACTCACACACATTCTCACATGCACACTCACGCATTCGCACACTCACTCACATGCACTCACACACATTCTCACATGCACACTCACGCATTCGCACACTCACTCACATGCACTCTCACACACTCTCACATGCCCACTCATGCACTCGCACACTCACTCACATGCACTCACACACACTCTCACATGCACACTCACGCATTCGCACACTCACATGCACTCTCACACACACTCACATGCACACTCATGCACTCGCACACTCACATGCACTCTCACATGCACACTCACGCATTCGCACACTCACATGCACTCTCACACACACTCACATGCACACTCATGCACTCACACACTCACTCACATGCACTCACACACACTCTCACATGCACTCATGCACTCACACACTCACTCACATGCACTCACACACATTCTCACATGCACACTCACGCATTCGCACACTCACTCACATGCACTCTCACACACACTCTCACATGCACACTCACGCATTCGCACACTCACTCACATGCACTCACACACACTCTCACATGCACACTCATGCACTCGCACACTCACATGCACTCTCACACACTCTCACATGCACACTCACGCATTCGCACACTCACTCACATGCACTCACACACACTCACATGCACACTCATGCACTCACACACTCACTCACATGCACTCACACACTCTCACATGCACACTCATGCACTCACACACTCACTCACATGCACTCACACACATTCTCACATGCACACTCACGCATTCGCACACTCACTCACATGCACTCTCACATGCACACTCACGCATTCGCACACTCACATGCACTCTCACACATACTCACTCACACTCACATGCACACAGTCTCACTCTAACTCGCTCACACACTAGACAGGCTCCAGGTTGCCAGTGTCGTCTCTAAACCATGGTGCCTAGAAAGGAGCCCAGGCCTTCAGCTAAGATCTGGCGAGGGCTGCAGGCAGAGAGAGCCACCTTGACCATCTGAGTGCTGAGCAGCCAGCTGCCCACCTCCTTCTCCAGCACAGAGCCTCAGGGGTCTCCTTGGGGTCTTCACATTCTCAACACTTTGGTCCCTGCACTTGGTTTCTCCTCTTTGCTGGGATAGAGGCCCCCACCCACCCCCAGTGGCTCCCCCCCCCCCTTGGAAGGTTAAAAAGACCATCTAGACAAGCCAGTAGGTCATGAGCTGCCCGTTGGGGCAGAGGAGGCTCCAGGAGGCGTCCCCCTTCCCTGACAGCTCCTGCCCCGGCTCCTCGGTCGCGGATTCCTTCTTGTGCTCTCCAGGGTCTTGGTTGCTCTGTTCTTGCCTCTGCTGATGCTCTGTGGCTTCTCGGCACTCCTGGCTCCACTCGACCCTCCCTCTTTTGCCTCTGGTTCCTGTTGAATGCGGTTGGCCCACTCTGAGCCGTTTTCCAGGCAGAAACCCGCCTCCCCCCCATGCCTCAGGGATCCCCAAGGAGGCAAACAGCGTCTGTCCGAGGAGAGGGCTCAGGCCGTCGCGGGTGTGGATGGTGACTGGATCGTGTCTGCCGTGCGCTTGTGCGCTCTCTGCGTCGCCTAAAGCGTCTACTTTCTCAGGCACGTTTTCAGTGTTTTCCAAAATGATGAAATCGGAATCGCCTTCCTCTTCCCATCCCCCTCCCGGAAGTGAGAACCAGGTTGTTCTGAGCTGTACCAGCCTCCGTGTTGGTCCCTGGGGGACAGAACGCAGGCCGTGTGGAGCCAAGCTGCAGGATGAAGCCTCAAGCAGCCCCAGGCGATGACTGCTCGCCTCCATCTGCACTCTCCTCCAGGGTTCTCTCTCCAGCTGGCGGAGAGCCCTCTCGGTTCGAGGCGCTCAGAATTGTATTGCAGAGTAGCTGAGCCGGTCCACAACGTCACCGTTACCGCAGACAGCGCCCTCCCGGTTCTGCCCCTTTTGTTCCTTCCCTCTTTTCCTGAACTGCTCCACACTTCTTACAGTGCAATAGTGTCCCGTCGCCATCCCATAGCACAACTGTTCCACCATTCCCCAACGTTTGGATGCCCCTCAGGTTCCAGTTTTCCCCCACCAAAAGAGCCGTTATGCATATTTTTGTACAAGTAAATGTATTTTGGCTACGGAGCAAGTAGTAGTAGCAGCCTTATAAGATCAAAGGCGTGCAGTTCTGCAGCTCTTTGGGCACAGAAGTAAGAAGGATTCGATCAGTTCGCAATTCCACCAACTATGCATCGGGGTCGCCATGTTGCCCCATCGCCTCCAGTGTTTATGATTTTCCTTTCTGGTCACATTAGCCAATCCGATAGGTGTAAGGTAGCAGCTCAGAGCTGTCTTCATTTGCCTCTCTCTAGTCAGTAATGATTTAGAACAGTTTTCCATAGGGTTAGCGATAGCCTTGATTTCTTCATCTGAAGACTTCCATTATCTGGATATTGACCATTCGTCAGCTGGGGAATGGCTTGGGGTGAATGGAATGGCTGCTCCATTCGAGATGGATGAATCCCTGTGAACATGCCGGTTACTGGCCCAACGCCAGAAGCAGGAAAGGAAGAGGAGGAAGGACGAGGCCTGTATGCGTGGCTGGCAGGGATGGGGGGGAAGGAGGGGAGAGGCGTATCTGTTCTCCCTTCCTGCCGTGCCTCCCAGACCTTGAGCTCCTTCCTGGTCCATGGAATGACACGACTGCGCAGAGAGCCTACGGCGGATGGAAGCCAGACTGGGGACTCCTCCGTTCACTCCTGAGAACAAGGGTTGTTCTTGGGCAGGAACTGGACCCATCCCTGCGGCAGCAGGCAGATGTCCTGTGGATGGCCCTCCCTGACGGGGAGAAGAGCTCACTCAAGGAAACTCATTCTGCGGGAAGGCGTGAGACCACGGCAAAGCCTCCCCCAGGCTCGGCACAGTCGAAACACGGAAGATCATTGCCACGTCCCCGATGGAAGCCCCAAATGTGGACCAGGGCAGCAGCCACTTTGGCCTGCCTCCTGGCCACGTGGGGAGGAGGGGGAGGTCCAGCGTGTCTCCTCCCCCTGCCCCACCCATGGAGCGCCATCTTGGGATGCCAGTGCCCTGTCTTTCTTTATTGGTGTTGCTAGGCACGTCCTCCAAGACCGGCATTGGTGGGAGCCACCTCCCAGGATGCTCTAAGGCCCTGCTTCGAGACTGCAAAGTAAATGTGTGGACTTCAATCAAGCATGGACCTACTATGTGCCGGCCCTGTGCTGGGGGCACAAAGACAAAAGAGAGATCGCCTCCGCCCTTGCTTGAGGAAATCAGATACTCCTTTGGGTTAAGGAAACACCACAAAGGAAAAAAAAAACAAATGGCATTTCAAGGAGGAGGGGATGGTGGGAGCAGCGCCAGGGCTACGGAAGGACCCCAGAGCGCCGGAGCCATGCTTGGGGTGCCTCCTGTTCCTGCAATTCTAACTGCAGGGATGCAGCAGGGCAGGCGCTGCCTCCTGGGCTTGTATCCAGTACTGGTGGGGCTTCCTCTTCCTTCCGCCTGGAGGCATTTCTGCGCATTTGACATTTCCCCCATTTTACAGCCCATGGTGGTCCCATCTCCTTGCGTGCTGCTCAGCAGCCATCAGTCACGCTGCCCAAGGACTGCTGATGACCCCAAAGCTCCTCTTGCCCACAGGCCTCAGGCTGATGATTTGGGCCCAGGGTGGGCACTGTTCATTGTAAAAATTGTAAATGCCAAACACTAAAGGGTTTTGGCCCAAACTATAAAGGATACTTTTTAGTGTTTTGACTTAAAATCTAAACAAGTGGTCGCCATGGGAAATTCCCAAATATGAAAATACCCAAGTCAGCTGGGATTTATGGAGATTTTTAATTAATATAAATGAAGGAATTAAGGGAAGGAGAGAGAGAGGGAGGAAGGGAGGGAGGGAGGGAGGGAGAGACAGAGGGGGGGTGGAAGACAGAGAGAGAGAGGGAGGGAGGGAGAGACCGAGACAGAGAGGAGGGGGAGGGGGGAGGGAGAGACAGAGGGGGGGTGGAAGACGGAGACAGAGAGAGGGAGAGACAGAGAGGGAGGGAGAGATAGAGAGAGAGAGAGACGGGGGGGGGGGGGGGAGAGACCGGGACAGAGAGGGGGGGAGGGAGGGAGGGAGAGACAGAAAGGGGGGGGGTGGAAGACAGAGACAGAGAGAGAAGGAGGGACAGAGAGAGAGAGGGAGGGAGGGAGAAAGAGAGAGAGAGACGGGGGAGACAGAGACAGACAGAGATGGGGGGGTTGGAAGACAGAGAGAGAGGGAGGGAGGGAGAGAGATAGAGAGACGGGGGGGTGGTGGTGGGGGGGGAGACAGAGAGAGAGAGAGAGAGAGGGAGAGAGAGAAAGAGAGAGAGAGAGAGAGAGAGAGAGAGAGAGAGAGAGAGAGAGAGAGAGAGAGAGAGAGAGAGAGAGAGAGAGAGAGAGAGAGAGAGAGAGAATAGCCAAGCAGTAGAAAAGGGCCTAGGCCATTTTCTCAGCCAAAAGGGCTGAGCCTAAGGGAGAGTGAATCAGTCTTTTTCACTCACCACAAGATCGTCTCCAAGCCGGGTTCTTTAAATCCAAACTCCAACTCAACTCAAATTCAATAACCCCCTGAATTCCTTTCACCCTTCCTTTAAAAGCAATTGTTCTCTTGTGTCACCTCCCCCAATCACAGTAGATGCTTTTCCCAAGACTTCCCATTCTTAGTTCTCACCTTCTCTGGGTAGATTATATCTTCTGAGCACTTCAAACCTCTTTTGCTAAGTTTGCCTTTTGTGAGTTGCTTGACCTTTTAGTGATGAATTTAACCTTTATAAGTACTTAATACCCTTTTGTATTAGATCTAAAAATAGACCCAGCTTAAGTTTTGGCTTCACTATAAGGTATGAGTTAAGTACCTTCGTTGTTCAGTCAGGAGTTTGCAACTTTATCTTCCTTTAGGCACTGTCTGAGTAGGGTGGAGTAATTTCAAAAGTTTCCAATACATTCCTGATCAAGTACCTCCATTGTTACAACAGGGGAACAGCTTAACCAAATCTTCTAAAGTACAGTCTGAGCAGTTTTTAAGATTCACAGCACGGAGCCTGGGAGCCACCGAGGCCCTTTTCCAATCCGGAGCTCCCATTTCCTGCTTCTGTGGGAGAGGAAGGGCACAGAATGGGCCCACGATGCATGGCGGCGGTACAGCTGGATCCCACCCTGGGGGATGCCTGGCCAGTGTGCCAATGTGGGCAAGTCAGGAGTCCAGCCTTCCTGCTTGGGCAGACCGGAAGCTTGGGGAGAGCAGAGCAAGGACAGACTGTCTCCTGTCCCCTTCCAGGTCCAGGCCCAGGTGCGCCATGCCAAACTCAACTTCGACCAGCTCAAGAACGACGTGTGCCAAAAAGTGGACCTCCTCGGGGCGAGCCGATGCAACCTGCTGTCGCACGTGCTCACCACCTACCAGGTACTCCCTGGCGTGGGCCATCCCGGGGGAGCAGGAGGATCTGGGAGGACTCAGCAGGGGGAGAGGGAGGCAGGGAAGGCCCATCACGGCTGTCTCCAAAGGTCCACCTTGGCCTCAGGCCCCAAAGAGCAGGGAGGGAATGTGCAGAGGCCCAATGAGGGCTGTGAGCCGACTACATGAGCTGGGCCACTTCCGGGGGGCTCTCTGCCTCTAGCAGCCTTTAGGAGGGTCCCCTCCCACCGTGCCCGGCAAGCGCGGACGTTCAGAGTCCCCCCTCCCCTTACAGACCACCCTGCTTCATTTCTGGGAGAAAACCTCACACACCATGGCAGCTATCCACGAGAGCTTCAAAGGGTACCAGCCCTACGAGTTCACTATGTTGAAGGTAAGAATGCCAGGGCGGCCTCCGGGCCCAGCACAAGGCACGGCTCTTGCTTTGGATGGGCGCCGTCATCCCCCTGAACCCTCCCGACTCTTGTCTAGGCTCGGACACAACCGGCCGGGCGCTCTTCCCTAGCCTGCCCAGCCGTGCCTTCTCGGCGGCTTGGCTGCGCCCGCTCCCGCATGCCCCCAGCCTCCTCCCCTCTTTTAGGCTCTCCTGTCGCCACACAGGCTTCTCCGGGCAGCCCGTTTCCAGACGTGCCCGTGGCCTGGTCTCTCCTGAGCTCTGACCCCTTATCGCTGCCTCCTGCCAGGGAGAACGTTCCCTCTGGATGCGGCTCACCCTCTAAAGAATGGAGCCCGTTGGCTCTCCCTCCCAGCCCAGCCTTCTTGCTCGCCCCAGTTCCAAGCCCCCAGGCTTGGCGCTCCCCTTCCCTGGCCCCACGTCCCCAGCTGCTGGCTGAGTGTTCGCCATCTGTCCTCCGACCTCGTCTCTCCACCCCCACCAGCTCCGCTTTCCTTCCGTGAGGTCAGGGACTGCTTCCTCTTCCTCCCTGCATTCGTGGCCCGTGGACAGCCCACTCGAGCAGCAGCAGCAGCCTCTGGCTCTTCTTTCACAGAGGGCTCAGGTCATCCTGCTGCGTAGCTCCCCCAGTAAGAGACCAGAAATTACTAATGAGAAAATCTCCCCAACAACCCTCTCGCTGAGCCACTTGCCTCAGCTGCCCTTGGGGAAATGCCCTTCACGGCCACCACAATTCCAGCCACCCAGCCCAACCGAGGGCGCCGGGGCTGCTTTTGCACGGGAGGGACGGTGAGACCCAGGTCTCTGGACGTCAGGCTGTGGCGGCCTCTTCTTGGAGCAGGGGGTGGAGCGAGCCAGCAACGGCAGCTCAGCCTTTCCCGCCACCCCTCCATGCCCCCCACCTCGGGTCTGACCCCCGTGGTTCTGGCCGTTGCCTTGGAAAGCTTCATTAGGGGAGGCGCGGTGGGGGGGTCGGGCGGAGCCAGGGCATCTCCTTTGACCATCTGCTCTGTTGCTCCATCTCCCTCTGTCTGCATCACGGCCCAGAGTTTACAGGACCCTGTAAACAAAATCCTAGAAAAGGCTGAAAAGGAACGAGCCCAGAAGGAAAGCCCAGAGAGGAAGCCCCAGCAGCCAGAGCAGTAAGTGGGGACCAGTTTCAGTCCAGCACATGTGAACACCCTTAGCTGGGAGGCAGTTCCTGACCTGAAGGAGCTTCCATTCCATTGGTGGGGGCCAGGGAGGGGGAGGGGGTGTATAACATGGGCCCAGAGGAAGAACCACAGTGTGGACATGGAATTTGGGATTTCTCCCTTTCTTTCCTGTTGAAATAATAAGGAAAGCCCACTGCATGGGAAATGATTTCTCTGCCTTTCCTATAGACAGAGCGCCTAGAACTGAGGTTAGTTCTCTGCATGTGGCAGATCCTGGATATTCCTGTAATGGGGATGGCGAGAAGCTCCTTCCCAGTAAAGTCAGGGCTGGAGCCAGGATGCCCGTTATCGGCGCCCTCACTCAGTTCTGTCCTAGAAACGCTGGCTAGGGCGATAGGAGGAGAAAACATGAAGGCCTTAGAACTGGCGGTGAGGAACCCGAAGTAGCGCTCCACAGGTAATGTGGTGGCATACTGAGAGTCATGAGCAGTTAGGAACGTTGCAGAGTAGAAAGCAAACCCCCGCAAGTCATCCGCATTTCTCTGTCCGGCCAATAAAGCCCACCAGCAGGAAGAAGGCAGAGAAAGTCCATTTGCAACAAGTAGAGACAACAGGAAATCCTGGGGAGTCCCTGTTTATACCCACCAAACTACCCCCAAACCATGGCGTCGAGCTGGGAGGACTGCGGGCCTGACCGCGCTGCCCTCCTTCCTGTCCCGTTTCAGGCTGATCTCACTGGAAGTGGAAAACCCCGACAAGAAATGCGCCTTAAGTAAGTTCTGCCTTTGCCCCCTCCCTCCACCCTGTCTCGCTTGCCCAAACGAGGTCCCGGCTCTGGCCGGGACTTCCAGGCTTGGACTTTTCAGCGGTTCCAACATGGCTGGAATAGCAGCTTCTGGGGTCCGGCAGAGGCACGTGCCACGGATGGGGGCCCCGTTGTGCACGTCCCTCCTCCTGCCCCCCTTCCTCTCGCTGCCCCGTCTGAGCCGGACTCTGGGGGTCGCTGCTTCTCCCGGGCGGCCCTGGCGGGCGCAGGGCACCTCCGCAGGCTCCCCCCCCGGAAAGATCCCCTGGTTGGCCCGGCCGTGCCGTCGGAGGCTCGCTGCGCTCCCGGCTGGCCCGGGGAAGGGCCAGCCTCAGTGGGGCGCGACGCCCGGACGGGGGCCCGATGGCCGGTGACCGGCGCCGTGTGTTGTGATTGCAGCCGAGGACAGGAAGGGCGCCTGCACGGCCCTCGGAGCGCCGTGCCGCCGTGCCCAGTGCTCAGGTGAGGCCACGGGCAGGCCGGGCCGGGCAGACCTCGACCGCGCCGACACGGAGGCTGACTTGGTTTCTCTGCTTTTCCTCTCCACAGGAGCCATCAGTGAACTGCTGGACCTGGGCCCGGGAGAGACAGGTGAGAGGAGGAGCCGGTCAGCAGCGGCGGACGGCCTCGGCAGGGCCTCTGCTGCTCCGCTGCAAGGGAGGGCGAGCGGGTTCAGAGGCCCAGAGGGGAGATCTGCACGCTGCCGTCTGTCCTGTCCGCAGCCGTGCCTAGGGGGGCTCGGAAAGCCCTGCAGCAGCCTCTGTGGTGCCCCCGGCGCTCCTGCCTACACTCGGGGGGGGGGGGGAGCTGAGGGGCCCGAGCTCCATAGCTGTGCCCGCTGCCCGGGGTCCCTGGGATGCCACGCTGGGCCGGGGTGGGCAGGGGGCGGCACCGTATTTCTGGGCTCACCCGGGGCCAGCCTGCCTCGTGAAAGGCTTTCTTTACTCTTGCGCCCACCTCTTCTTGTCCGTGTTGGCCAGGGTCTTCGGTGCGAACCCCCTCCCTCCCCTGGCAGAGCCCAGAACCTCCCACAGTGAAGGGTGGCCCGGGGAAGGCCACGCTCCCTTGGGTGCACATCAGGTTGACACAGCTGCCTCGGTACTCCCCAAGCAGATCACCGGTTAAGTTCCTCCACCTCTCGGGGTGCTCCTCTTTCTGGGGGCCCCTGGTGGAGCAGGAGAGGGGGCAGGCCTCGAGAATGGAGCCCTACCTTGGGCACGAGGTCTTGTGGCAAGTCTCCAGAACCCCAAGTACCTCAGCATCCTCCTCTGTAAAATGGGGAGAACATCAGCAGCCTCTTCATTGGGCTGGTGCAGGGGTCCCATGAGATAATGCATGGGAAGTGCTGCATGAATGCTGGCCTTGTTCATCACGATGGCTCTTAGTGCTCCAGAGACTCCTAGCAGGACACCCCCTGCCCTCCCCCAGGAATCCACACTTGGCCTCTCTGGGCAGTGACCTGGACCCCATCCCAAGAGAGCAGCTCTGAGCAGCTCTGCACCCTGCCCTCCCCTGGCTCCCCCTCCTGGCCCCCTTCTGCTGCTCTTGCTCAGGGCTTCACTTGGCCTCCTCTTCCTTTCCTTCCTCTCGGGAAGTGTTGATTGTCTTTCCAAGGGACACCACCAGGAACACAGGATGAGTGTTAGCCCTGCATGTCAGTGCTGGTCAACAGCAAACGCACAATGGGGAAAAGAACAAGCGAGAGCCGGGCTGGTCGACTGAATAGGAACCCATCCGCTTTCAGTCCATCCACCCCTCCTAGCCCCACTCCATAGCCCTCCTCTCCAAAATGGGGGGGATGGGGTCCCTCCAGCAGCTCTTACCACCCCCCCCCAGGTACTTCTCAGCCCCACAGACTGGGCATTGCCAGGGAAACGGTTCCCATAATTCCACCTGTTTCCCCAAGTACTCTAGTCCATTCCCCCATGGCAGAAGAGCCACTTCTTTGTCCCCATCAGACAAACCAGACTGTTCAGCCTGTCTCCCCAGCCAACTTGACAATTATGTTCCCTGGATCTTGCCAGGTTCCCCCAACCAGAATCTCTCAGATATGGAGTTCATTGCCCAGACTCGAGGGATCCAAATAGCCATCTCTCTCTTTCTGTCTCTCTCTGTCTCCCTCTCTCTCTGTCTCTCTCTCTGTCTCTCTCTCTCTCCCTCTCTCTGTCTCTCTCTCTCTCTGTGTCTCTCTGTCTCCCTCTCTCTCTGTCTCCCTCTCTCTCTCTCTCTCTCCCCCTCTCTGTCTCTCTCTGTCTGTCTCTCTCTCTGTCTGTCTCCCTCTCTGTCTCCCTCTCTCTCCCCCTCTCTGTCTCTCTCTGTCTCTCTCTGTCTCTGTCTCCCTCTCTCTCTCCCCCTCTCTGTCTCTCTGTCTGTCTCTCTCTGTCTCTGTCTCACTCTCACTCTCTCTGTCTCTCTCTGTGTCTCTGTCTCTCTCTCTCTCCCTCTGTTTCTCTGTCTCTCTTATCTGTCTGTCTCCCTCTCTCTCCCCCTCTCTGTCTCTCTCTGTCTGTCTCTCTGTCTCTGTCTCCCTCTCTCTCCCTCTCTCTCTCTCTCTCTGTGTCTCTCTCTCTGTCTCTCTCTGTCTCTCTGTCTCTTTCTCTCTCCCTCTATTTCTCTGTCTCTCTCTGTCTGTCTCCCTCTCTGTCTCTCTGTCTCTCCCTCCCTCTCCATCTCTCTCAATCTCCCTCGGCCCCCGAGGGGATGCTGGCAGCCAGCTTCCCTCCATCAGCTCTTCTCCATGGAGCTGCCACTCTTGGGCATCTGGGGAAGCCTTGGGCGGGGCCAGTGCTTAGCGCCCAGGCAGGCCTCCATCCGCAGCGCCCGTGGCCAGAGGTCCACAAGCCCACTTCAGAAGGCCACGCAGTGGATGGGTTTCCCTTTGGGGTGACGGCGGGAGGGGGAGGGAAGGCCGCTTGAGCTCTCCAACTCAGCGGAGATCGGCACCCTGGACAGCGCTCCCTTTGGTGGGTCCCTCACCATCCTGTAGAGGGAGGAACCCGTCTTCCTGCTGGCTTGTCTGGGTCTGCCCCTGTCTAGCTGTGTCCTCTGGAGGGGTCCGCATTGCTGGGGGCGGCCGGGGCGGGGCAGGGGCAAAGGTGGAGGCGGCCTTCCCTTGGCCTCTGCCTTGAGGAGAAGCAGAAGGAAGGCGGGGAGGCAGTGCTTTCCAGCCTGGGCAAAGGTTCGGAGGCTGGCGACGATGGGCCCAGTTTTTGGAGCCCAAGGCCGGAAGTGTCTTGTGCCGTTGGGTGAGGAGGGGACCTCTGGGGGCAGCGGCGCCGGGCACAGGGCCACAGCTCTGCCGCCGCCCTTGGCAGGCGCCTCCTCGGCGGAGTTCGAAGGGCCGGACAAGGACGACATGCAGCTGCTGCACGAGATCCTCCACGCGTCTTCCCTGGACGACAGCGACTTCAGCAAGGAATGGACAGCCGTGTTCGGGGACGAGCCGCCCCCGGAGCCCGAGGCCGCCTCGGGGCTAGCCGAGCCCGAGCCAGGGCCGCCGGCCGCTTCCAGCTTCCTCCCGTCGCAGCTGCTGGACAAGAAGATGCACGAAGGCCAGGTGACCCTGCCAGGTCAGTGCGCGCCCGCCGCCCGGCCTGGGGGCTGCTGGGAAGGCGCCGAGCCCCCGAGGGCACGAAGCGCGCCTGCGCGCCAGAGCGGACACGCGGGGAGGGGAGGGGAGGGGAGGGCCGGGCTCTAAGGCGATCCCTTGCCCGACTGCAGGCTGGAGAGGGGCCCCGGGCAGTCCCCCGGCCGTCTTGAAGTCAGCGGAGGCCCCGAAGCCCGCCGGCCAGAGCGGCGTCACCCAGCTGGTGAAAGGTGAGTCACTGGGGGGCCTCCCCGCGGCCTGTCCCTGTGGTGGGGGTGTCCCGGGCACTGGCAGGAAGGCGGGGCCCGAGACCAGCCCCTCCCCCCAGTCTCAAGGGATTCCCGGGGTCCAGCGCGAGTCTCCTCCCGCAGAGCCAGAGAAGGTGACCCGAGATCTGACGGCCTGGTTCAGCCTCTTCGCTGACCTCGACCCGCTGTCCAACCCGGACGCCATCGGGAAGACGGACAAGGAGCAGGAGCTGCTGAACGCCTGAGCGCGGCCGGGCCCGCGGCGGGGACAATAAAGGAGGGGGAGGAGCCCCGTTTATATTGTTAGCTCGGCGTGCGGCCTCATTTCTCTGGGACCCGAGTTCGAATTCGACCCCTTAACACTGCCCGCGGGGCTGCACGGAGGTAGCGGGCCTGGCCGCGAGAGCGCCCCCTCTGTGTGGGTCGGGGCTGGCGCTTCAAGGAGGAGCCGCCCCCAAAGGGAAGGAGAGCGGCCAGCATGAGCAGGGCGGGGGCCAGATGGGAAGCGGGAGGTGGGCGCTGCCGGCGGCGGCGGGAAGAGGCCGTCTCTCGGGCTCCCGGGCGGGCCCCTGGTAGGAGAAACGGCCCGTAGAACAAGCGGGTGCCTTCGGGATTGGCCGACGAGCCCGAAATGGCGGTGGGGGGAGGGAGGCTGGGCGCCCCCTCTGGAGAGCCGTTGCGGCCCGAGACCATAAAACCAGGCCGAGCTCGGACTGCCGGGCTCCCCGCTCGGTACCGCTACTCGACGCCCCCTCCTCCCTCCTGGCCCTGAGGACTTCCTGCAGGGAGGCGAGGCGGCCTGGGGCAGATCTCCCTCCCGGCCCCCTCCTCTGCAGCCTGGGGCCCCATGAGCCCTTGGGGGTTTGCGGGCATTCCCCCCCCAAACTTCCATTTTCCGGACAGAATCCGGGAGGAGGATGTGCAGGCTGGGCAGGTGCCTGCCCTGCGGGTCATCTGGAAGGGTGCGGAGGGAGAGCCGGTGGCCACACTCGCCCTCGGGGCTGCCCAGCAGACCTCGGGCCTCCCGCGGCTGCGTTTTACTAATAACTTTATTTAAATAAGACACAGGAATTTCTCTACTGGAAAAGTACAAAACAAAAGCCGCAGCGGCGGAACGCAAAGTCTGGGCAGAGTCTGGGCCGCGGCGCCTCCGGGTGCGGACTGAGGGACGAGCAGCACAATTACGGGGAGCTTCGGGGACGGGATGTGCGCGTGGCGGGGCCCCTCCCTGCCTGGGGGGTCCGAAAAGGTGACTCTCCGAAGGGCCCAAGGGCGGCCCTCACTGACCAGGCTGTGGCCAGGCCGGTGTGCCCGCACGGAAAAGGGCAGATGACGAGGATGTGGCCAGACAGCGGATAGGCCCGCGGGTCACCCACGGGGGCAGCGGCTTTGTGCTGGGGGAAGCCCAGGGACAGGCCGGGGATCCCGCCTACTTCCTGCCAGCTCAGACCCAGGCGCGAGGCTCCCCGCGACCCCGGATGGAGAAAGAGGAAAGAACGTTCAGCCGCCTCTCGAAGTCCTCGCCGTCGCCCCGGGCCCAAGAACCGAACCACCTCGGCCCAAACGGCCGTCGCTTCATCAGAAGCCGGGGAGGCGAGAAGCCAGATCGTCGCTCCGAGGAAAGCCGTGGATCTGTTGGAGACCGCAGACGGACTGCCTGTTCAAGGCCGCCCCTCGTCCTGCCCCTTCCGGCTCCGTGGCCCCGCCTCCACGGCCTCCTGCTCCTCCCCCGGCTGCTCTTCCGGCCCCGCCTCCAGTGCCTCCTGCTCCTGGCCGGCCCCCTGGGTCGTTCCAAGAACCCCGCACGTGATGGAAGTGGATGCAGCGCGTGCGCGGTTGGCCTCTTCTCTTCCGGATGTGCCCGACGTCGTCGTCCCGGGTTACCTGAGTTAGACTTCCGCTGAAGCAGCTGCACGAGGCCTCGAGGGCGCCACAGACCCTGGTTGACTGCCCTCCTAAAGGACCAGGCCGGCAGGATGGACATCCTCCCCCAGGCCAGGCAACTGCTTGACCCGGAGCTCAGCCATGAAGAACTCGGGACAGACCAGGGATGCTTGCCTGGTCAGACGTGCTGGGAGATGCAGGATGAGACACACGAGCCCGGCCGCCCCGAGGAGCGAGGCTGTGGGGGCCGAGCCCGCTCCGTCCAGCACGGGGGTCCTGAGGGCGAGGGCCGGCCCCCGCTTAGATGGCTACGTAGCCCCGAGACGGGGCCCGCTCCTCGGCCGGGCACTCGCTCAGCAGCGGGGGCCCCGGGGGCGGGCACGGCGGCTGCAGGCTGACCTCCGCCACGGCCGAGTCCACGGCCCCGCTGTCGTCGGACAGAGTGGAGAAGGCCACCCGGGCCGACAGCTGCTCGACGGCCAGGGCGCTTAGGATCGGGCTCTGGCCGGAGCCCGGGGAGCTCTTGAGCATCAGGTCCGAGGCCGGCAGGAGAGGGCCCAGGAGCCGCACGGGGCAGAAGGCCGATCCGGTCGGGATGAAGTTCACCTTGTTTTTGTCGGGACACGAGAAGAGAGGGGCCGAGATGGGCTGGCGAGCCCTAGGACAGAGAAGAGGATGCCGTGAAGGGTCGGGGAGCCTGTCCCGAGCAGGAACGGGGGCCACATGGCCCCCCGAGCTTCCTGGGGGTGGAGCGGGATTCTAGAGAGCGTCTACCCGGCCCTTTCCTCCCTTCTGCATGTCCCGAGCCCCTTGGGGAGCCCCCAGCCTCGGCCCTGCTCCCCACCTGCTTGGGCTACTTACGCCATCTCCTCGAAGACCTTCACTCGCTCGCAGCCCTCTGGCGGCTCCCGCTTGAACATGTAGCTGTTGTTGGGTTTGGGGGACGAGGCATACTTGGGGAGCGGCGAGCTGCTGCCACTGTCTGCGAACAGAAAGCGGTTTGCTTGGTCACTTAGGGGGTGATCTCTGGAGCGAGCCTGGACTCACACACGGCAGCAGCTCTTCCACTGCTGGCCTGCCGGATGCTTCTGTGCCCCAAAAGGTGCCCGCTCTGAAAAATCAGAGCTGGCACTGCCAGGAGAGCCCCAGAACCCCCAGCCCTAACTGCCCCCACTGCTCCAGGGCAGACCCCGTGCAGGCACCAGGGGCGAAATCATCTCTTGGTCCAGAGTCCAGACGCGGAGCTCTGTCCATCGCCTCAGAGACATCCTCCTCTGGGCCTCCCGTGGCACAGAGCTCCGGCCTCAAGGGTCCACCCCAAGGAAAAGGAGCTGCCCCCCCTTCTGAAGCCAGCGAGACGCTGGCGGGCCAAAGACGCCGTGCTCATGCGTCAGCTCTGGATTGAGCCGAATGCTATGCTTGGGAAGGGCTCATGTCCTGTCCTCGTCTCTCCTCATGGGCCGCGAAAGGGACCCTGACCTGGCAGCAAGGCATTAGGAAGCCTGTCCTGGTCCCCAAAGGGTCCCAGGCCCCTCTCTGGGGAGGACCAGGCCCCTGCTGGGAAAGCTCTGAGGGGAGAGCATGGGCCAAGTTGGCTGGGCAGGCTGGCCCTTCTGAAAGGCCCAGGCAGAGGCCAGCCATTCCCAAGAGCTTTGTCCATGGCCGTCCCTGTCTCAGACATGAGCTCAGCTCCTTGTGTTCTCAATGGGAAGTGGACGAGGACCAGCTTCATCTCATTCTCAGCAATTCTGGTTCTGACCCAGAAGCATGCCAGAGCCAAGGGGAGGATTGACCAGAAAGTACGTGGCTGTGAGAGTCGGACTCGTGGGACCTGGGGTCAGCCTCTCCTCCAACCAAAGAGGCTGGATAGAAGGGGACTCTGGGCAGTGGCAGAGAGCCGCCACCTTTGCCTAGCGACAAGCGAGGGCTGCAAGGAAGATGAAGAGATTTGGGCTAAAATGGGCAGCCCAGACGGCCATCTTTTTTAGAAAACAGCCTGCAGTCCCATAGCTTCACCTCCTGCCTTTAGGGACAAACTCACTGTCTGACGAACATGGCAGAAAGAGCGCAGCCTACGGATCTCAAAGACGGAGTTCCTCTTCCTCCCTCCACCCTGCTAGCTGGCGGTGAACTTGTGGCTTATGACAAGGGATGAGCAGGCAGATTAGTGGGAAAGAGTCGCCTGGGTGGAAACCCAACGAAATAACGGAAAATCTCTTCCTCCAGCAGTTATTCACCTGTCTGACGGCCTGAATGTACTGAAGGTTACCAAAGCAGCCGCCAGCGGAGTACACCGAGTGTGGGATAGGGATGGAGGGCGAGGCCTGAATTCCAAGACGTCATGGGAAAACCCAAGACAGAATCCAAGTAGGGCATCAGGCAGCTGAGAAATGGTGCCGAAACAAAGGCGGAAAGTTCCGGTTCTAGGAGAAAGGTCAGACGGCAGCCATCCGTAAAATGGGACAAGAGACGTCAAGAGAAACAGAAGAGGCAGCCACAGAAGCAGTTCTAAGACGTGCTTAAAGCACGTTGTGAATAAAGAAAATGAGGATGAAAAGCCAGAAAGCAGCCATTTTACATTTCTGTCCCCAGACCAAAGCCTTAAAAATGACCCTGCATCGTAAAGAGACTGAAGGCAAAGAGGTGCAGGTGTGTCCTCCCTCTGCTTTGTCTTCTTTGGGATTCAAATGCCAAAATGTTTGGTCATTTCAGCTGATGTTTTATGGACGGAGGAAAAGTGGGTGAGAACCATCTGGCTGGAGTAGGCCATTTGAAGGGCTTCAGAGAGAGGCTCCTCTCCCTTTCCCATCCACAAGAAAAGAAGAGAAGAACGAAGGGAGCCAGAGGGTTGTTCTTGAGACCTCGGGGATGTGGCCGTCTGGAGGAAGGCAGCTGCCTACCGTGTGCAGGTAGCAAGCTTGAGCTGGCTTTGCAGCTCCCCAAGTGTGGTGGGAGGAGAGTACGAAGAGAAATGCCATCAGACTTTTGGGGGAGGACTCGAACTATGGACTGAGGAACAAGGTTTCAGACAGCCGGCGACGCGAAGATCGAGTAGTGACCGAGAGATTTGTCTCTTTCTTCTGACGGTGCTCACCACTTTAACAGACTGGGACTAAATCCGACTTGATTTTGTACTGAAACCAGGTCATTCCCGGCCTCGTTAGTGTGAAGTGTGCTCTGATTGGACCGTGACTATCAGAACTCGCTGGAGAGGACAATCCTGACCAATAATAAGCACATTTGCTATGTCATTCCAGGAAATGTGGGAATGAGGCGTCCTTTTTTTACTAGCGGGTGACTCCACCTCCGCCTCAAAGGAAATCGGGAACTACACGCATTTCAGAACGGCACAGCCTGCTCTGTAAAAAGGGTAGCTGTTGGAGACGTCTGCCTTTCCTTAGAGGAATGGAATGATGACGTAGAAGACTCCTTTATGCGGGGTTTTAGGGGGGATGAAAACTATACGGGCATGAGCTGAAGCCATTACTTGTAAGATGGGTTGAAGCTTGGGAAGAAGCTGCACTCCGCACTTCCAGTTCATAATCTGCTTCCCGAAATGGCAACCACCCCGAAGCACCATCTCCCACCAGGGAAACGCCGGCTGGGGGGAGGCAGGAACTTTGGGACCCGCACACAGATCTAACCATCCCCTCCCGAGAACAACCTGGAGCTCTGCCCAAAGGCCTTGAATCCACCGACACCAGGCCGAGGTCTGTATTCCAAAGAGATCTCCGGTCAGAAAGAAAAGGGGGCAAAGAGTGTCTGTGCAAAAATGAGCATCCTCGCTTTTTGAGGGAGAAGAAGTCTAAAAAAGGACAAGCAGGTGAGGCAGGCCCGCCATACTGTTTGGCCGACAGCTGCGAGCGGCCTCGTGGTCAAAGACACGCCGGGATGCATGCCGAAGGCTGCCGTCTGCGCTCCACGAAGGAGCCGGGCCGAAGCAGGCGACCCCCCACTCCTGCTTTCGTTCCGTTTCAGAGCAATGGCTGGAAGATGTTTTACATCAATCGCACCTGTGAAGTCTGTGTTCGGTTACGTGCGGTCTCGTGGTTGGGAAGCAGAGAATTTGGAATCCAAAACTTTTACGTGAATTTCTTTAAAAATTGCTTTGACATGTAAGTGGGGAGAAAATACGTGTTTTTAAAAACAAGCCACTTCTCCTCCATCCCTGGGTTAGGAACGACTTGAAAAGAGACTCGAAATGAGAGATACGGAGAGAAGCTGTGATGTGCTCGGATCAGCCCTGTGAGCCGGTGGAGTCATGCCTACAGCACTGCCATGCGATACTGATAACGCTAGGACTCGGCACATGTTCCACCAGACACGACTACTAGTAAGAGCAGCGTGCCAGGAGGAGCCGGGAAGGCTGACGGACAGGCGAAGACGGCTGGCGCTTGGGAGCTGGGAAGAGGAGGAGGGGCTTTGGGGGCCAGGATGGAGCGTGGAAGGTTTCCTGCCTCACTCGAGGTCCCCAGAAAGCCAGCCTCGAAGCTTCTCCGCATAGGACTTTCGGCGGCCTGTCGTCCCCTTGCTAGGTCAGCGAACGGCGGGAGGTTCATCTTCCTGGGAGGCCCGGGCTCAGCTGTTTTGGGGTAGCCGGCCGTCGCTCAATGGGAGAGACCTGCCCTAACTTACCTACAGTGGCCCATCCCTCGGGATCTCCATTTCCCAGAGAGACTCCTAGGAGGAGAGTGAGGGAGCCACAGTCCCTCCACAGCGCTCGTGCCTCTCCTCCCTCAGGCCCAGTCGTCCCAGGACAAGTCACCTGAGTCACCCGGCTGGGAGTGTCTGTGGCCAGACTGGAACCCGGGACCTGCGGCCTCTGCCCTGGCTCTCCACCCACAGAGCCCCCAGCCTCCCTTTGGCGGAGAAATGGGTCTATCTCGATGTCCTTGTCTGTTGGCGAGCCCAAAGAGTCAGCGCGAGGCTCATCCCTCTTCCGTCGGGGCCACTTCTGGTCTAGGCTGGTGATCAGAGGAAGTGTGTGTGCGTCTGCAAGCATGTGTGTGCATGTGTGTGTGCACACGTGTGCATCTGTGTGTGCACGTGTGAGTGGGTGGGTGTGCATCTGTGTGTATGTACATATGTGTGTGTCTGTGTGGGTGTGTGTCTGCATCTGTGCACGTAGCTTGGAGGTTTGCACCCATCGGCAGAGTTTTCTGGGTCTGAAAAGCTCTCCTGGCACCCGAAGAAGGGGCGCCTCGGCCCTGGCCCCGGCGGACAGCAGGGCCTCGTCTGGGCTCCCCTCCACAGAGGCTGCCCTCGCCTCCCTCCCTCATCTGCCATCCCCCCTTCCTTTGCCCGTGCTGAGGCCGGGAGAATGGGCACAACATGCCACCCCCAGGAGGGCTGCCAGGCTTTGGCCAGGCCTCCCCCCGCCCTCCGGCCGCGCCCCCCCTCACCTTTGTCCCTGTCGTAGAGCAGGTCCTCGGCGGAGCAGGGGCTGCCGTCCTGGGACTCGGCGGGCCGGAAGGGGGACGCGCAGGGCGAGTGGCTGCTGCAGCTGCTGCTGCGCTCCTGCACCGACGGCGTCTGCGTGTCGATGCTGCGGGTGCCGCTGCTGCCGCTGCGGGGGGCGGGGGGCGGGGCCCGGCGGCCATCAGGAACCGGGTCGAGCGGCTGCAACACAGAGAGCCCCGGGGGGGTCACGGGGGGGGGGGGGGCGCCCCGGGGCCGGGCTCGGTGCCAGGCTACCACGGCCCCCCTCGGGCACGGAGTCCAGGACACGCGACGCAGCCCTCCTGGGGCCGCGCCATGACCTGGGCGGGGCTTCCCGGAGGAGGCGGGACTTGGTCAGAGCAGAGGAGGGGCCACGCCCGCGCATGCCTGGCGGGGAGGCGGGAAGGGCCGCAGTTGGACCCCAGAACCCCTTCGGGCGGAGAGTCCGGGGCAGACGGAGAGCTGCGAGTTGCTGGCGCAGACCCAAGGGGGCACCATCACGTGTCTGTGGGCAGCAGGGAACGGGGAGGCGGGGCTCGGGAGGAAGGACAGAGGGGGAGGGGAAGGGGAAGGGGGAGGGGGAGGGGGAGGGGGAGGAGGTCTGCCGGGCTCCGCGTGAAGGGCACGAGGAGCTGAGATGGGGAGAAGAGGCTCGGCAGCCCGGGCAGCGGGATCCGGGGCTCCCGAGGTCGGCTCAGGCTCCATTTGGTCCCAGCCTTGGCTTCCCCCAGCCCCCCGCTCCGTGCCCCCTCCTCACCTTGCCGCCTTCTTCCTTCCCGCCGTTCTCCTTGATGAACACCTTCTCCAGCTCCGGACTGATGCCCTCCACGCTGCAGGCTGCCCGGGAAGCCGCCGACTTGGGCCCCGGCACGCCGGACGGCATCGCCGCGGCCCTGGAGCCGGGGGCCTGCGGACACACCCAGAGGCGCCCCAGATGAGGCCCGGCCCTCCTCCGAGACCGTCTTGGCTCCCTCCCGGGGAGCCGCGCACAGAGGCCAAGCAGGCCCCGCTCCCACCCCGTCCCCCCAGCACCCTGGCCCCCCAGACCCCCGCCCCCCCAGCACCCCGCCCCCCAGACCCCCGCCCCCAGCTCACCTGCGTCTGGCTGCTGGCCGCGGGGTGGCCGTGCAGAGGCGAGTGGCGCTCCTTCTCCCGGTGGCCGTGACGGCTGCTGCCCTGCTTGCCCCTCTGCAGCTGCTGCCTCAGCTTGGCGATCTGCTGGAGAAGAGGGGGTGAGCGGGGCCTGCGGGGCCCCGAGGGCCTCCCTCTGCCCGCCCACTCATGCCAGCCTTGGGGGAGCGCAGAAGGCTGGGCCTCGGTAAAGTCCCCCCGAAGCCCACGTGACAAGCCCCCGTCATGCCAAGCACACGTCCTAGCCGGGACGGACGGAGCTCCCGGGAGCAGCTCTGCAGGGCCGTTGGCAAAGGCCGCCTCGCCCGGGCGCCAGCCGTGAAGGGCTTCGTGCCCACCAGGCTCTGCTCGGCCGGGCCGTCGCCATCCCGAAGCACCTGGCGTGTGCCGGGCACCGAGCAGATGGCGAGGCAGCCTTGGGGCACCGTCGTCTGCAGACGCCCTGGAAGATGCCGCTGCGTGCCAGGACCCGGCGGAGGCTGCCCTCGTGCCCAGGCACCGCACACGAGGCTCTCCCGGTCCCCCTCGCTGCCCTCTCGTGCGGCCCATCGTTGACCTCTCGGGGCACAACGGGGGGCTCCGCGGGCAGCTCCCCCAGCCGCACATCGGGGACGGGCCGAGGCTCAGCGCAAGCTTCCGCCTCTGTTGGAGGCCAAAAGACTCGATGGGTGCGGGGGAAAGGCCTGGCTCTCCCCTCGGACACCGGCGAACTCCGTGGGGAGAGCGAGGGGGGTCCTCGGGCAGCCTAGCCCCGCCGCAGAGGGAGGCCCCCCGAGCTTCGGCAATACGGGGCTTCGGGGCCACCTCTGCCCAGTTCCTGCTCTCGGGACGCCCCACGTACAAGACGCCTCCCGCATGCTTGGGCAGTCAGCGGGGCCGCCATCTTCCTCCAGGTGCCATTCACTGGGCTCCTGGTGGGAGATGTGGTCCCTCGGGCACCTGCTCAGTGTGGCCAAGAACACACACTCTGGGGTGCTCCCTCATTGGGGTTCTCACTCTTCGGGGTACTTCAGGGTGCTTAGACACTGACACCCTTTGGAGTGCTCAGACACCCTTCGGGGTGTTCAGACACCCTTCAGGGTGCTCAGGCTTGGACCCCCTTCGGTGTGCTTGGACACCCTAACACCCTTCAGGGTGCTCGGACACCCGACCCGCTTCGGGGTGCTCGGACACCTGACACCCTTCAGTGTGCTCAGACACCCTATACCCTTTGGGGCACTCAGACACCCTTCGGGGCACTCAGACACCACTCTTCAGGGTGCTCGAACACTCTTCGGGGTGCTCAGACACCCTACCCCTTTCAGGGTGCTCGGACACCCTTTGGGGAGCTCAGACACCCTTCGGGGCGCTCGGACACCCTTCGGGGCGCTTGGACACTCTTCAGGGTGCTCGGACACCCTTCGGGGTGCTCAGACACCCTACCCCTTTCAGGGTGCTCGGACACCCTTTGGGGCACTTGGACACCCTTCGGGGCGCTCGGACACCCTTTGGGGCGCTTGGACACTCTTAGGGGCGCTTGGACACCCTTTGGGGCGCTCGGACACCCTTTGGGGCGCTTGGACACTCTTCGGGGCGCTCGGACACTCTTCAGGGTGCTCGGACACCCTTCGGGGCACTCGGACACCCTTTTGGGCGCTTGGACACTCTTCAGGGTGCTCGGACACCCTTCGGGGTGCTCAGACACCCTACCCCTTTCAGGGTGCTCGGACACCCTTTGGGGCACTTGGACACCCTTTGGTGTGCTCGGACACCCTTCGGGACTCTTGGACACTCTTAGGGGCGCTTGGACACTCTTAGGGGCGCTCGGACACCCTTTGGGGCACTTGGACACCCTTTGGGGCGCTTGGACACTCTTAGGGGCGCTTGGACTCCCTTTGGGGCGCTTGGACACTCTTAGGGGCACTTGGACACCCTTTGGGGCGCTCGGACACCCTTCGGGGCGCTCGGACACCCTTTGGGGCGCGTGGACACTCTTCGGGGTTCTTCTGCATGAGGTGGCCAAGGGAACAGGACGTGTGAATCTGAGCGAGGAGATTCCCAACTGAAAGCACCTGGCCTGGCCCCAGGGGGCCAGAAGTCAGTCCTGCCGTCAGAGGGGCCGCTGGTCCGATGCCAAAGGACAGACTTCCCAGGATGCCCTGGGGCACAAGAGCGACTGCAGAAGCCAGGCGTCGACAAACGAATGGATGCAGAGAAGAGTCTCCGGAGAAGGGTCCAACAAGGCAGCTTGTGGGAGGCCCCACACCTCCTCCTCTGCCTCCGCTGCCTCCCCCAGCCAGACTAGACTGGACACTGTTGGGGAGGCCCAAGGGTTGCGCCGGGGCCCATAAGACCTGCATTCGAGTCCAGCGAGAGACGGGGGCCAGAGTCCCTAAATCAACCCAACAACGAAGGCATTGGGGAGGCAAAGGATCCGAGCTCGAATCCCTATCTGTGGCGCCGGGCTCCCAGTGAGCCCTGAGGAGATGCTCCTTGGCTCGACATCGGCTTCTCCCCCATAAAGGGTAGAGGCCGGGCCAACGGCGTCTCGGGGGGGCTTCTGGGGATGGGGGAGGGGGGAGCCCCAAGGCCCGCCCCCCCAGCCTTGGGCAGTCCCGGCCACGTCAGCTCCGAGCGTGAGGAACCAGGACGGCAGAGCCCAAACTTGTCTGTCTGGCACAGGCGTAACGTGCCCCAACGGAACCTTCTCCTTCCTGCAGGCCACCTGAGAGCCGGCGAGCAAACGACAGAACCCGGAGGCAGGAAGAGCCTTCCCGGAGCCATCCTCCAGGGGGCTCCCTCTTTTGGGGGACCCTCTGTGACAAGGACGAGGGAGCACTGCAGGGATTCTAACTCAGGACTGCTGAGCCCATCCTCAGGGCACAGGGAAGGAGGTCAGGGGGGATGAAGGGCTCCTTTGCCCGTGGGCACAGGTGGCATTTCCATGGCTCTTTAAGGGTTGGAACAACCAGTAAAGCAGGGGCTGCTGCTACAATGGCTCCCCAACACCGAGGCCACAGCCTGATCCCTCAGGCGGCTGCCCCGTGCCCCCTCCTTGACCCGGAGGAGCGAGAAGCCATGAGGGCCGGGCTCAGGGCTCCCTCCCAAAGCTGCAGAGAGACGGGACCCCATGGGGGCCCCAATTGGCCCCTTCCGTCTCTGCGGGCTCCTCCTCTCGTGCCAGGGTCTCACACCAAAAACCAGCGGTGCCTCCTCCACAGCCTCCCCAAAGGGTCCGGGAGCCCCCTGGACGTCCTGGTCTCTGCTGGGGGGGGGGTCATTGGCCACACACAGAGGCCTGAGGCTTCTGGGAGCACCAGAGGGTCCCCAAGGGATCACCCCGGGCGACAGCATCATTCTGTGGCTGCGAGAAGCGCGGGAGCCCCCAGGAGCTCCCGGACGTGCCATCGGGAAGGACAGAAGGACAAAGTGGGGGACAGAAGGAAGCCCGGAACCGCTCTGGCTCCTTCCTGCAGCCCCGGGACGGAAGGTTCAAGGGGGCCCGCCGAGCCCCAGCCTCACCTCTTTGAGCTGGTCCGAGCTGCCCCACGACGCCGAGCGCTGGTGCGATCTCTTCTCGGCCCCCTCCTCGGCCCAACAGCTCGGGGTCTGCGCAAGGGAAACGAGGGGCGTCAACTGAAGGAAAGCGGCTGGGGCGACTGGAAGAGTCCCCGAGAAGCGCCCCTGTGGCCAGAGGGGGATGGGAAAGGCCATCCACCCCCCCCCCCCGCCACTGTGGCCCTCGCCTCCCCCGGGGTCCCGCCGTGACCCTCCCACGGCCAGGAGGCCAGACACCGTCCCTGAAAGGTGAGGCCGGCCGCCGCTAGCCCTTCCTGGGCGTCCTCCGTCCTCCTTCTCTGGGGGCCCATCTCGGCCCCCTCCTGCGGCTCCCATGTCTCAGGGGGCGGCGCAGGGACCCGGCCAGGCTGCCCTGGTCGCGCCTTCCAGCACCTCCTCCTGGGGGCCTCCTGAGGGCCTCCTGAGGGCCTCCTCCAGCTTCTGGGCAGGGGACGCCCCTCCGTCCTACCGACGAGCACGCGGGCCGGGAGCCCAGAGCGGGCCCAGCCTTCCCCCTGCAGACATGACGGGCCCCCTCTTGTCCCCCGAGAAGCAGAGCGCCCCCCCTGCGCCCCCTCTTGTCCCCCGAGAAGCAGAGCGCCCCCCCTGCGCCCCCTCTTGTCCCCCGAGAAGCAGAGCGCCCCCCCTGCGCCCCCTCTTGTCCCCCGAGAAGCAGAGCGCCCCCCCTGCGCCCCCTCTTGTCCCCCGAGAGCGGGTCCCCAAAATGACTCCAGTGGAGTCTGCCTGGGAGCGGGGAGGGAGGGCGGGATGCAAAGGAGTGGCGGCTTCCCTCTTCTCAGGGCCCTTTCCAGGAGGGTCTGGAGCCGCCTGCGCCCAGGACAAAGGGGCCGACAGACGGGGGGCGCTACGAGAATCCGCCCATTCGAGGGGGGAGCATCCCGGGGGGGCCGTCCGGGGCCGGGCTCCGATCTGGCCAGGGCGAACGCTGGGGCTGCCTCAGAGTAAGCCGGGCAACGCGGAGCCCTCGGAGACGACAGACTGAGGGGCTCCCGGGGGGGGGGGGGGGGGCTCGGCTCTGCCACGTGGACACCAGAAGAGGTTCTTCAGCTGCGGTGCAGGCCCGATCCAGTCCCTGAGAGGAGCAGCCAGAAGCATCCGGGCCCGCCCAGGTCTGGCCTGACAAGGCCCCCCGGGGTCCCCTGGGCTCCCCCAGGCTCCTCTGGGCTCCCCGGGCTCCGCTGGGTTCCCCCAGGCTCTGCTGGGCTCCCCCAGGCTCCGCTGGTCTCCCCCAGGCTCCTCGGACTCCACTGGTCTCCCCCAGGCTCCGCTGGTCTCCCCCAGGCTCCTCGGACTCCACTGGTCTCCCCTAGGCTCCGCTGGGCTCCGCTGGGCTCCCCGGTCTCCCCCAGGCTCCACAGGTCTCCCCCAGGCTCTGCTGGGCTCCGCTGGTCTCCCCTGGGCTCCCCCAGGCTCCTCTGGGCTCCCCGGGCTCCGCTGGGTTCCCCCAGGCTCTGCTGGGCTCCCCCAGGCTCCGCTGGGCTCTGCTGGGCTCCACTGGGCTCCCCCAAGCTCCGCTGGTCTCCCCTGGTCTCCCCCAGGTTCCTCTGGGCTCCCCGGGCTCCGCTGGGTTCCCCCAGGCTCTGCTGGTCTCCCCCGGGCTCCTCTGGGCTCCCCCAGTCTCTGCTGGGCTCCCCGGTCTCCCCGGGCGCTGGTGGCTGAGCTCCTCCCCAGATCCCTCGGGCAGCGCCAAGTTCTTCCTCTTGAAGTCGGGCCTTGCCAGCGCGGAGGGTCCCCTCGGGCGCCCCCTGCCCGCTCGCCCTCCCCGTCACGTGAAGGCGGGCTCGGGCCGGCCTCGCTCCCCCTCCCGCGGTGGCCGCAGTCCAGGACGCCCGGCGACGGCCCGGGACGTGGCCCCTTCCAGCCTCCTTCGACCCGGCCTCTCCCGGGCCCCCAGGGGGCGCCTCGGCTTCTGCCTCTCCCCGTCGGCGGGCGCCGAGGCTCTCGGCCTTCGAGGCTTCCCACAAGCTGCGCGTCCCGCCCCCCTCGTCCCTCGGCGCCCCCACGGGGGACCTTCTCGGGCCGAGGACCCGGCAGGGGCTCCCGAAGGGCACCCAGGGAACAGCTCCTCCCCCACCTGGCCGGCCCGCGAGGGCGCCCCGACACCCCCCGCCCTCTGGCCGGGACTCTGAGGTCCGAGTGTGCCTCCCCTCCCCCACAGGCGCTCCACATCCCTAGTCAGGAGACCTTGTTGGGGAAAAGAAAACCAGAGCAGCAGCCGCCACGCTCAGACACGCCCCTCCTCCTCTCTTGTGGGCCTCGCACACGCACGCGCACGCGCACGCGCACACGCACGGCCCACAATCCCTCCAGATCCCAGCACGCACCATCTCTGGGTGGCCAAACCTGCCTGGGAACGTCCCCCCCCCCCCCACGGCCGGAACAGGAGCTCCGGGAAGGGGCAGCAGAGCACAGGGATGCTGCTGCCCTGAGTCTGGCATCCACCAGGGGGCGCCCAGGGGCGCCGGGATGCCCACGAACTCGAGCACGTGGGTCCATGTGAAACGTTACGCTGGTCAGACAGGCAGAGATATCTACCGGGCACTGTGTGCCCAGCATTGTGTGGAGGAGGGAGGGAGGGAGGGAGGGAGGGAGGGAGGGAGGGAGGAAGGGAGGGAGGGAGGGAGGGAGGGAGGGAGGGAGGGGGAAGGAAGGAAGGAAGGAAGGAAGGAAGGAAGGAAGGAAGGAAGGAAGGAAGGAAGGAAGGAAGGAAGGAAGGAAGGAAGGAAGGGAGGAGGGAAGGAGGGAAGGAGGGAAGGAAGGAAGGAAGGAAGGAGGGAAGGAGGGAGGGAGGAGGGAGGGAGGGAGGGAGGGAGGGAGGGAGGGAGGAAGGAAGGAAGGAAGGGAGAGAGGGAGGGAGGGAGGGAGGAAGGAAGGAAGGGAGGGAGGGAGGGAGGGAGGGAGGGAGGGAGGGAGGAAGGAAGGAAGGAAGGGAGAGAGGGAGGGAGGGAGGGAGGAAGGAAGGAAGGGAGGGAGGGAGGGAGGGAGGAAGGGAGGGAGGGAGGGAGGGAGGGAGGAAGGGAGGGAGGGAGGGAGGGAGGGAGGGAGGGAGGAAGGAAGGAAGGAAGGGAGGGAGGGAGGGAGGGAGGAAGGAAGGAAGGGAGGGAGGGAGGGAGGAAGGAAGGAAGGAAGGGAGGGAGGGAGGAAGGAAGGAAGGGAGGGAGGGAGGAAGGAAGGGAGGGAGGAGGGAGGGAGGGAGGAAGGGAGGAAGGGAGGGAGGGAGGGAGGAAGGGAGGAAGGAAGCAAGGAAGAAGGAAGGGAGGGAGGGAGGGAGGGAGGAAGGGAGGGAGGGAGGAAGGGAGGGAGGAAGGAAGGGAGGGAGGGAGGGAGGGAGGGAGGGAGGGAGGGAGGAAGGAAGGAAGGAAGGGAGAGAGGGAGGGAGGGAGGGAGGAAGGAAGGGAGGGAGGGAGGAAGGAAGGGAGGGAGGGAGGGAGGGAGGAAGGAAGGAAGGGAGGGAGGGAGGAAGGAAGGAAGGGAGGGAGGGAGGAAGGAAGGGAGGGAGGAGGGAGGGAGGGGAGGGAGGAAGGGGAGGGAGGGAGGAAGGAAGGAAGGGAGGGAGGGAGGAAGGAAGGGAGGGAGGAGGGAGGGAGGGAGGAAGGAAGGAAGGGAGGGAGGGAGGAAGGGGAGGGAGGAAGGAAGGAAGGAAGGAAGGGAGGAAGGAAGGGAGGAAGGGAGGGAGGAAGGAAGGGAGGGAGGAAGGGGAGGGAGGGAGGAAGGAAGGAAGGGAGGGAGGGAGGAAGGAAGGGAGGGAGGAGGGAGGGAGGAAGGAAGGAAGGGAGGGAGAGAGGAAGGGGAGGGAGGAAGGAAGGAAGGAAGGGAGGGAGGGAGGAAGGAAGGGAGGAAGGGAGGGAGGAAGGAAGGGAGGAAGGGAGGGAGGAAGGAAGGGAGGGAGGAAGCAAGGAAGAAGGAAGGAAGGGAGGGAGGGAGGGAGGGAGGGTGCTGAGTCTGTCCCTTTGTCCACTGCCCTCAGTCCTGGGTCCAGGAGGCAGACCTGGAGCGTGGCCCCGGCCCCTGCTACTCTCCCCAGGCTGGGGCCCCGTTTGCCCCGCAGCCCCCGCTCTTACCTGGGTCGCTTTATCTTTCATGCACGACGTGTAGTGGACGTGGGGGTCGCGGGGCCACTGCCCGGTGAGGTACGGCCCTGTGATGGCATCCAACGAGGAGGTCCGCCTTATGGAGCTGGACGTCCTCAGCTGCTGAGACCTGGGCCTGTCCGCTAGAGACGGAGAAGCACAGGAAAGGCTGTGAGCAGAGCCGTCCGGCCCACAGAGCTCGCCCTGGCGCCGCGGGTCCGGCTGAGGGCCCGGGGCGCCCCCTCCAGCCGTCGCGTGAACAGAAGGCGGGCCTGAGTGGTGGAAGGGCCCTCGCAGGTCCGGCCTGAGGGGCACAAAGGGGAGGCCGCCGTGCTAAGCCCGCGGGTCCCGGGCCTGGCCTGTCGTTCTGTGAGTGGGCACGCGGGATCCGCTGGCCACTGAAGGGACTTGGGGGGCGACCCTCATCCTCGGCCCCTCCTCCCCCAGCTACTCCCCCCAGGGGGCCACTCCCCGCATCGTATAGCTTCCAGCAGTCAACTCGGGCCCCCCCTTTGGGAAGTGCCGGCGAGGGGCCGGGCAGCGTCGGTGGCCGAGAAGGGGAGACGATGCCCAAAGAGAAGCCGGCCCGGCAGTGGCGGGCAGACGGTGGCCTCCGGATGCGGCTCACCAAAATCAGGGCCCTTTCAATGACTGACGCAGCAGCCGGAACCCAGGCCTCGGGGACAGGCGGGATCTTCCAGAAGCCACCGGGCACGACTTCAGAAGATTTGGGGTAAAAAGCAGAGAAATGCTCAGAACTGGGTGCCTTGGGGCGACCCCCGGCCTGGGACAGCCACCTGCGGGGGCCGAAGAGGGAGGAAGCCGGGGAGTCCGACAGGAGAAGCGAAGGGAGCGACGCGCTCGGCGCCAGGCCCTCCGGCCGCTTGGACTCGACCCCGAGCCCTCTGCGAGCAGATGGCCTGACCTGCCTCGCCGTCCGCCCGTTAGGAAAGCGAACGCCAGCTGCTTCCCCCGGCACCCCCGTGCCCAAGCCCTCTGCCCGTTCTCAGCGTCTTCTCGAGGCCTGACGGGCCACTGCGGCGGCCCCACTTGTGCAGCCCTTCGGCCAGAGCCCACGAGTGACCCACGGCGCCCGGCCCAGGCTCTCCCGAGGAGGGACGGCGGCGGCTCAACCCCGACGTCTCTGCTCGCTCTTGGGTCTCCTCTGTCGCTTCCCCGCCGCCCGGCCGCGGTGTGCTCCCCCCCTTCGGAGCTGCGCCGCTAACGGGCTTTCGTGTCGCGGGATCTTCTGCCGTCACCTCGGGCGACGCCTCCCTGGGAGGTCCATTGGCAGCCTGTGGTGCCGCCGGGCTGACCGGCCCGGCACACCGGCCTCTTGGACAGGAGCTACCGCGTCGGCAGGCCGTTCCACGGCTTTAACTCTATCTTTAATGAGCAGGAAAGGATTCTGGGAATCCCCGTCTTCGGGGCAGGCTGGTCCCTCCAAGCCCCTTCCCTCCCGGCTGCTCTTTCAGGGTATTCCTCAAGCTTCCTGGCCTCCGTCTGCATAGACTGCGCTGCCCCTCCCCCTCCCCCTCCTCCTCAGCACGCCCTCGGCGGCGGGGCTGGCAGCACCGGCTCTTCTCGGGCTGCCCTTTCCTCCAAGATGGCCGAGCTCCGACTCGACTCCTGGACGCCACGTCGCGGCAGTCGCTTCATTTGGCCCGTGTGAATGGCGGCAGGTTCCTGGTGTCTCCCCCGCTGTGGCTACTCGGAGTGGAGTGGCTTGGCAGAAGTCATCGCTGCCACCGCGCTGTGGGCGAGTCGGGGGAGCACAAGGCCACCAGCCTGTTGTCTGCAAGTCATCCTCGTTTCTCCTTTGCTTCCTTGTTCTCTCCGACACGAGCATTTCCTGCGTGGTGTCGCCGGACGGACAACAGGCATCTCTCTCTGCCGAGGCTTCTCCTTCGTCCTCCTCACGCCCAACACGGGCTCTTGGCTTCCATTTAAAGCCAGCCGCCACGTCTCCAGGGAACACGTGCCGTTCTGACGCCCTTGCTCGAGTCTTTAACGAAGAGATGAGCGGTGCCCGCGGTCCTCGGAGGGCTGCTCCGCTCGGCGCCCTTCGTCCCTCTGCCGGGATCTCCTAGAAGGGCCTTGGTGGGGTCCCTCGTTCCCCCCCCCCCCCATTTTATAAACAGTCTGCAGAGTCCTGGCATGACCTTTCTTTGAATGGCTGATACGGGAGGCCTGGATCCGCGAAACATGCTGCCCAGCTGGAGATCCCTTCAGCACAGGACTTTCTCCCTCCTCGGAGCGCCGCTGCCTCGTTTCCGCACCCCGAGGGGCCAGAGTGACGGACGGACAGAGAAGTTCCCTTGACTGCGGCCAGCATCCGATCCGGCCCGAGCGGTGCCACTCTTCGGCCAGTGAGGCCCCGATGCCCCCAGGCCCGGGTCTCGTCCGCCTCCGCATCGCCATCTCCCCTCCGGGCCGCCCGCAGGCACCACCCACAAGTGTGAGGCCTCGGCAGCGCAGGTCCTCCGTGCCGTCCCCCCTCCCTCGCCCGGTCGGTGGGGTCGGGATCCGCGAGGAGGTGCAGCGCGGCGAGAGCCCAGAACGGCTGGGCTCCAGGCTGCCCCCGGCCAGCCTCTGGGGGCCAAGAGGGAGCCCGCGAGGTCTCCCCCCTCACAAAACAGCCTCTGGAGTGGCCTCGGGCCCCGGCCTTACTCTGCCCCTCTCCGCTTCTTGGGGAGCCATTCTAAGGGGCAGCCCCGACGGGGGCACGGCGGCGAGGGGGCCCCCTGCTCCCTCGGCGATGTCCGCCGGCTGGTGCCTCTCCTGGGAATGAGAGCCGCGGACAGCGGGGCGCGTCGTCCCGCCAGGCCTGATGTGGGCGGCCTTTGGGAAATGTCCGCGCCAGGCTCATCTGCCAGGCAAGGGGGGCCAGGTAGTCGGCCACCCCAGAAGCCCTCCCTGGCAGCCAGCACAGTGTTTCAGGACACCCCAAAAGGCAGGCATGGGCCCCGCCCCCCAGCACGCAGGGCTCCCCGTTTCTGCCGCTTCTGTATCCCGGCATGGATGCTGGCCCATCCCTCAGTCACGTCTTCTCCGGCTCTCTCCCACCAGCCTCACGTACTCCTGTGCTGTGCAACCCCAGGCAGGCCCCAAGGTCTGGCCCTCAAAGGCTTTCCGTCTTAGAGCAGACTGGAGACAGGAAAAAGGAGCGTGTCCAACAGACCCAGGGGCCAGGCCTGGTGGGGGGGGCCCCCCCCCAGCTCCATCTGTACCCAGAGAATGCCCAAAAGCCTCTGGGGGGGCGCCAGTCCTTCTAGGGTTAGAATGAACCCGTTGCACTGTCCAAAGACCAGTAGAGCCACCACCACAAGTGGCTGGCGTGGCAAATGCCTCGGGGCTTCTGGGCATCAACTTTGGCAGGAGGCCAAGCCTGGGCGCAGCACTCCGGGCCTTCTTCGCACCTTTGGGCCCTTTCTTATCACATCCTCGGCCTCCCCTGCCCAGGGTGGGCCTCCTGCCCCCAGCATCCAAAGAGCATCCCCAGCCAAGGCAGTGAGTGGGAGAGATGACAGGGCCACAGCGGGAGCCCCCGGGAGCCCCCAGGCTCATGGGGGAGATGGCAGGGCCACAGAGGGGGCCCCAAGCTCATGGGGGAGATGGCAGGGCCACAGAGGGGGCCCCAAGCTCATGGGGGAGATGGCAGGGCCACAGAGGGAGCCCCTGGGCTAACAGGAGTCAAACAAGACCCAAGGAGGTAGCAAAGGGCGGTAAAGAACTGCAGTCTCACAGGAGGAGGGGGAGCATCTCACTACAAACTCTGCTGTGAGGCAGGGGGATCTGTGCAGACAGAGGCCCGAAGGCTCTGCCAGGGCTGAGCCTTCTCCCTAACTAGGGGTGTCAGGGTGCCCAGGGTCAGCCCAGGCTGACCTCAGATACTGGTTGTGTGACCCTGGCCGAGGTCAGCCTCAGTTTCCTCATCTGTTGAAGGGAGGAGATAAGGAAGTGGCAGGCCAGAGTCAGTGCCCAGAAGAGCCCAGCGGGAGCACCAGGAAGTATTGGTTCCGCTTTTTGGCAGCCACTTGCAGGAGCCCCCGAGAGAAGTGGCAGCGGGAAGGAGGCGCCTGCCCCCCCCCCCAGTGCCCCCAGGGCCACACCCGGCTCCCGCTGCCCCCAGTGCTAGTCAGCCCCTGCGCTCTGCCATTCTCCACTCCAGTGCCGACGGGCCCGGGGCCATCCCCTCAACCCTGGTCCACTCGGGCGGCAGCACCGGGCCTGGCGGAGCCCAAACACGGGTCGTCCTGCGCCCCCTCATTTCCGGGCCCCAGGAGGCCCGGAAGGGGTGGGGCAGAGCAAGCTGCCCAGAGTGATGTCAGTGTCTGCGCCGGGATGAGAACCCGCCACTGCCAGAGAGCGGGCTAGCGAGCCAGGCCGGGGTGGGGGTGGGGGTGGGGGTACCGTCCTCCTCCTCCAGGCGGCCACAGGGCTTTCGTTCATTCATTCCGGACTGGGGGGGAAAGGGGGAGGCGGACCGGAGACAGTTTCTGCAGCAGCAGCTGGTTCACCGAGAGGGGGCCGCCCCGCCTCCCTCCCTCCCAGGGCCTCCCCTTACCTCGGGGCTCCGGCGAGCCGCTCCGGCGCCGGGGTCGGCCGTGTGGCCTCGGGAGGTCGGGGGCCGGGGGGCTGGGCACCCCGTGCAGCAGCTGGAAGGGCACGGTGGCGCGGATGGGCTGCAGCAGGCGGCCGGCACCCGGGGCCGTGGGGGAGCTGGCGGCGCTGCGCCGCATGCGGGGACCCGTGGGGGGCTGCGCGGGGCCCGGGCCAGGACCCCCAGCCGAGCCCGCAGCACCCCCTACCCCGGCCGACATGACTCGGGAGGGGAAGGGGAGGGGAGGGATGGGAAGGAGACTGGAGGGAGCGAGGGCGCGTGCCCGCTTGGCGGGAGCGCGGACGCGGGCGCGGCTCCTCGGGCTCAGCACCGCCTCAGCCCCCACGGCCGACTCCGCCGCCGCTGCCGCCCGGAGCCAGGGCCGGGCCGAAGCCCGGCGCCCCCATGGCGCCGCCGAGAGGACCCGCTCGGGCTTTCGCTCACATCCTCCGCCTCCGCCTCCGCTCCTGCAGCGTCTAGGAGCAGCTGCTGCCTGACACCGCCCCCCGGCGCCCGGATCTAAAGGCCGCTACTCTGGCCGCACCACCGCCACCACCGCTACCGCCTCCTCCACGCCTCGATTGGTCAGGGCTCGGAGAGACGGGCGTCCCGGCCAATGGGGAGCGCAAACAGAGCCGCGGGGGCGAGGCGTACACGAAAGGAGGAGGCGGGACAGTCACTGACAACCTCGGCGGGGACCAGGTCTGCGCGTGCGCGCTTTGCCTTTAGCCCCGACCCCGCCCCCCCCCCCCCCCCTCCGCCCAGGCGCACCTGCCCTTCCGAGTCCTGGGACGCTGAACTAGAGCCGGAGGGCTGCGGGTAGCAGCCCCATTTCTTAGGAAAAGCGACTGAGGCGGAGACTAGCCTCCCCCCGTTCCTGTATCACCGGACTCGGGAAGCAGCGTGGGAGCCCAGGCCCCAGTGGAGGAATCCTAGAAGGAAGGAGGGGAGAAATGAAGTCAGCAAGGAATTAAGAAGGGAGGGAGCCCCGGAAGAGGCCCCGGCAGAGCGCAGAGCGCCGGGGCCACTGGGGAGAGCCCTCCTTCGACTTCACCCGCCGCCTCTCGACTCTGGGGACCGATCTACAGGCATTTCTTAAGCACCCGCTGCTTTCAGTGCCGCCTTCTGCTGATTGGGCTGGGGGGGGGGGGTCAGGCTGGCTTGGCTGAAGGAAAGCCGATGGGCAGTGGGTGATGCAGCCGCAGCCTGGGCGGCACTTTCTGCAGAGATGGCCACCTACCCCGGAGCTACGGAGGTCGTGGGGGGGGGGGGGGTCCCGAAGTGGCCGATGCGAGAAGTCTAGGGAATGACGTCTGCAGAGGGGGAGTTCCCGGCCTCCCAAAGTCATCGGAAAACCCCTGGGCCAGGGCGAGCAGAAAGAGGCCCCAGCTTTGCTCCCAAGATGATCCGCACAGAGATGGCATTATTGAGAGGAGACCCCGCGGATGAGGAGGCTGGAGGAAGCAATGGTTGGGCCAGGCACAGCACAGATCCCCGAACTTGGGAGTCCTTCTACTCTTCAGTCCATGTCTGCCTCTCAGGACCATGCGGTGGTGCTGGGAGTCTTGTGGTCCCTGCAGCCACTGAGGGGCTCAGAGACAGCGTTCTTCTTCTCCAATATCCCATCCTCAGCAGCTCAAGACGATGGCCTGGGACCCAAAGTGAGATCAAGGAACTTGAGGTCCAGAGCATTGGCAAACGCCCCATTCAAATGGAGGAGAGCCAGGAAGCCTTTGGAGGTTCCCTCAGTGGGGAATGGTCTCCAATCTATCTATGTCTCCTTTGATTTTGGCTGGGCATTTCCCTTTCCAAAAAACATTGGAGGCACTGACTGACCAGAGTCATGCTCATGAGCTACAGCAGGAGGTCTGGGACAGCAGAGTGCTTGGGAAGCACTGTTCGAATGAAAATGTTCAGTGATGAAAACAAGCAACAGGTGGATTCCTGTCTGTGGGGTCAGTCTGTGCCACTTCCTGACAGACATGGCTGCCAGCTGCTCCAAAGATGCCACTAGGAAACAGTCACAAAGCAGAGAGTCCTGCAAATTGTCCAAGTTCACCAGGTCCCCTGGTGGTCTGATGCCCAAGTGTTCTCCCCTGAGAGACTTGCTCAGAGCTATTATCTGGACCATTCTCTCCTCATTCACCAACTCAGTCACTCGAAGCTCTGTCTCTTGGTTTTGCACCAGCCTGCAATATTGTAGAAAACCCTGGGCCTGACCAGATTTCTTCAGCCAGTCCAAACATCTCTTTTGCTCAGTTATTTCCAGGTCATCCCAGGGCTTCTCAGAGATGTCCAAATAGATCAAGGTCTTTTCATACCTCACCAGAATGCCTTTAATTCACTGGATTCATTGGAGACGTTCCCAACTGGGAGGGCTTTTTATCGCTTATTGTAAGTAGGGTGATTAGTTTCATTCAGTCATTTCATTCTGACCCTTCTAGCCAGAAGCCTGGTGATGCTTGGCAGAACCCTTTGTATTAGCAGAGGACTTGAAGGAGGAACCAAAGTTCAGCTAATTGGGGAATCAGTATAAGGTGAAACTGCACAAAGACAATAGTCATTCTCGATCACCGAGAGACTACCACTATAAGGTGACACTTCCTTTCTTCCTCCCCTTCTTCCAAGTTGAGCTGTTGACCAATGGAGGCAGTTCTGACTAGACGAAAAGGGTAAGATTTCCCCTCAGCCTCCTTTTTGAAATGATGTTTGAAGTTCCCCTCCTAATACTCTTGAATCTGATTCAAGTTTCTATTAAAATCAAGAGGTCTATTTTATTTAGCTATAACAGGTTGAAGGGTAATGAAGGACAGGGGGAAAAGGAAATCCCTAGCTATCTTCCCTATATAGATCTTGAGGGTTTGGACCAGGAAATTTGCTTTAGAAATAAACTCTGGGTTCCTCTAAGGGAAAAAGGAGTCTTTATCCTAAAGATTGTCACCAGTTGAGAGATAAGATCTTCTGCTGCTCAGCTAAAAGGATTGAGAGATTTTTTGGTATCTTCACAGCCAAGGGTAATTCCCTCCTCAGTTCAAGGAGCCCCAAGACCAGAATCTCTTGGTTTTTCTCCAACTGCCTTATGAACCTGGTTGGAGAATTCCATACTATCCCCCGATGTCATCTGGGGCTCCATCTGCTCTTTTTCTGAGACATTTCTTCAAAATTCATTTTTTTTCATTTCTTCTGGCCTTATACACCTTTGATCATTTGGATTGTACAAGTACAACAAGAATACAGTTTAATGGACAATTCAATTCACCAACTACCATCTACCAAGCATTGTGCTAGGTGCTGGATATATGAAGCCAAAAGTAAAATGTCCTGTCCTCAAGAGGCTTCTATTTTGCTGTGGGGGAATGACAACCTCATATATGCACACACACACACACACACACACACACACACACACACACACACACACACACACACACACAGACACATGCCTGTCCAAAATCTATCCATGTAATGGGGGCCTGAGAATGGTCAATGAGTCCCATTCTTAGGAGGATGTGTAAAAGGTCTGCTGGTCCCATCTCCCCATGCACTTCAGGCCCAATGAAGGTTCTCTTTCTGGTCTGCTGCCATGTGAGCTGGAACTGAGAAGAATTACAGAAAGTGCTCACTGGCCTCTCCCTCTTCTCCTTTCTCCATGGAGGAAAAATATGCCCTCTGCCTTTGGGTGGGGAGAGAAGCCTCAGGCAAGAATCTTCCCCTCCCAGCTCAGACATGGACCATTAGACTAGCAGCTTCTTAAAGCCAGGGGCTGTTGCTGCCACTTTGCATTGGTTCTTGAAGTTTCAGTGTAGGTTGTGGCTTTGTGAGATAGCAGAGATTGGGAGAGGGAACCTCCTGGGAGCTGGAACCTATTGTAAAAGGGAATTTTTTGTCTTAACTTAATCATTTGGAGTGCTCCATCCTTTTAACTTAGTCAGGATCCTGAGAATCCTTTTGACAAAAGTTCACACCCTCAGAGGATGGGAGGTAGATCCACAGACACTGCCCCCTGGGCAGTGCCAGGCAAATTATGAAACTAGGACTGGTTCCTGAGAACCATAGTGAAAGGAAATAGAAACCAGAGACACAGGAAGTGACTTGGAGAAAACTATTTATAAAAGCCAGCTGAGGGCATTCTGACTCATTCTACTGCCTTGGTGGCTTTTGATAAAAAAGGACTTCTGCTTTGGAGGGATTCTGATTTGGAGATTCTGCATCGATGGCTCAAGGAATTTGGCTTCTGTGACTCGCTTGGGTTGAGGAGACCCTGGCCAGAGACACTGACCTTTCAGCTCTTCTCCTGTCTTCGGTGGGACACTCTCTTTAGTGAGGCACTGGGATCTGGACTCAATTTAGCTAGGCAATATTTTCTATCTCCTTCCTACATTTCCCCCCTTTTACTATCTCTACCTTGCTGTAGGGATGTATGGGGTGCTCAGGGAGGGGTACTATCTCTGGTATGGAGGGCTTGTCGTGCCCTCCTAGGGCAGCTCTCCAGCCTCTGACCCTCACCTGACACCCAGCTCTCACTTGTGGCTCCCAGTAGCTGCTAGCATGCGGCAGCGGCCACACCCCGGGCAATGGCTTCGACAGGCCGGCTAAACCTTGTGAGGGTAGCCATCGGGTCATCGACCCCTGGTGAACCAGGGCTTTGCTCACCCAGCATGTGAAGACTGCTTCGCTGGACAGGTGGAAGAAACCAACAAGAAGGTTCAACGGCTGAGAGGGCAACGCAGCAAAGCACTGTGGAGTGCTCAGGGCATGTTGGAGCACAAAAGACAACACGGCCATCCATTGCAGCTGAGGAAGTCTCCAGATGTAACGACTTTTCGTGCCACTGGACCCAGGCTTCCAACACCAGAGAGTGGGACTGTCTCTGTGCATCGACTCTTCCACTTAAATCTCCTTCACGCACAAGTGTCTTTGTGGACACTCATCTATCCCAACCCCATCCACCCTCTTCAAGCCACATGAGGGTGCACCATAGATGAAAACACACAAAGACAATGGTCATTCTCAGTTACCGAGAGACTACTACTACTACTACTACTTTGCTGTAATAAAGCTACTAACAGTCTCATGACTTAATTTTTATAAATGGCGACCACAACTTTTAAAAATTCTTATATTTGCCAAACTCATTTTAATTATTATACTATGCTGCTAAGCATGGTAAGGAGTGAAGGAAGTCCCAAGGGACCTAATTGCTACTTTAAACTTCTGTTACTGTTAACTATTTTTTCAGAAACAATGTAGGTGGCTGTGTTTCTCCTGAAGCAGGACCATATAAATGCGACCCTTCAATAATCATCTTTTATTTTAGTGTTTACACGTGTCTTGTTACTGAAGTATAGTGAAATATCAGTGATAGTAGCATAAAATCATCGATATAATCTCTTCACAGACACTGGCGAAATTCTCAATACCCTGTATGTCATTTTGCTGATCTCTGAACTAGGATTATCTGGGCAAACAGGATTTACTGGGTAAATCCACCAGTGATAAGTTTCTTGTCATAGGCTCTGGGATTGTAGCCATTGGCATGGACTTCTTCACTATGCTTTAGGTCTGTAGGAACCCTGGTAACTTGCTCTGTGAAGAAAGACTATGTTCAAGGAGTACTTTGAATTGGAGGATTGTAAATTCAGAATTCAGTTGTATCTTGGAGTTTATCACTGAAGGCTAGCAGTGGATCGGATCACTACATTGCTCACTGAATTAAAACATTGTGGCTAATTTCTTGCATTATTTCCTAGTATGTGGTATTTAGGTTTTAAAATCTACCATAGCCTTAGTCTTAGATTTCATAGTCTTTCTCCCCGAGGAAACCTTCATAAGCCTGTGCACTTTTCTGGGCTTCCTGTTTTCCTGTGTTTCCACTAACTACTTGAGAGTATTTAGGTCTAGCACCATTCCTAATATAACTTTGCATCATTGACATATCTTCTGCTTGGTCAGACCCCTGATAAAACCTGCCTTCATAGTCACTTGGATAGCCCAGTTTCCTACCCTGAACATCATATCTGAATGCATTAGGGAACCCATTGCCTCTAAATCCTGGGTAATAGTTGCCATAGTACCCTCTGTCATAGAAGCCAATTCTCCAATCATAATTTCCATTGCCCCTGTATCAATTTGGGAAGAAACCATTTTGCCTATGCATTTGCCCCCAGGAACTACACTCTCACATGAAGTGTCCAAATTTTCCACAGTAATAGCATCTTGAACACTGGTTGCTAAAGTTTCTTTGTTTCTCATTATATTGCCTTTGCTATCTAAACTCTTAAACTGGAGCTACAATATTTTTGTCCTGCTTCTTTTTTAATTGCAATTTTAGGTCCTTTATTTCTTGCCTTAAATCCTCAACTATTTCATCTTGTTCAAATTCATGTTTAGCTTTGTCTGCTTGAAATATATAGGTAGCAACCTTTTTAAGTTCTTCAAGTCCCATTTCTTACCAGTCTGGACAATGCTGTTGACAATGCTCCCTAACCACCTTGCAGGAGTTTCTAACGAATTGCCTCCTTAGAAGTTTAATGTCCCTGTCCCTAGAAATGTCCAGCACAAGGTACTGTTCTCTCATGTCTATAAGTTTATCCACAAACTTTGAGGGTGTTTCTCCAGCTTCCTGCCTAACTCGTTCAAATTTCATCCATGCCCCAGGTCTATTGGAATGTTGTCTCATGGTATTTACTAAAGCCAATCTTACCTTTACTAATTCCTCCTACTGAGCTGGAACATTGACATCCCATTCTGGAGAAATTTCTGGCCATTCTTCCATTTCAGACACTATTTTTGCTTCTTCCCATTTTTTAAGTAATTCATCTAATAGAATTTCTATATCCAGGTAATCCGAATCATACTGTTTAAGAATTTTCTCAAATTTACAACTTACAGCAATAGGCTCTTCCTCAGACAAGGGTGTGCTCTTTTTGAAACTTTCTATGTCCAATTGGCTAAAGCTAATGCAGGGTTTTACACTAAATAGTTGTCTGTCCTCTCTTACTATTGGGATGTCACACAGTGGGAAGAAACCTCCCACAGCATGCTCCAACTCAGCTGTTTCCAGCTCAAGTTTGGTGCCTACAGCTGCCTGTTCTCCTTCAGTGCTCATATTCAATTTGTCTCATTCTCTCAATCAATTTGCCTTGTCCATTTATTACTCTTTCCAGATATTGCACTTTAGGATCACGTTCGTTATCCCTAATTTGTTTCAATTTCATAGAGGTAAACATAGGATGTAATAGACAAACATCCTAATAAAATCAGTGCCACTAGTCCAATACTCCCTAATGGAAGCCACTGTAAAATGTCCAAAATGGTTAAGAGTAACATTTGGACTAGTGGGTCAAGTAGTGGTATTCTCCTGATGTAACTCGGGATTGTCTTTGTAAAAATGGTGACCATGTTTCTCAGATATAAGTATTCCATAGTATCCTTCTGCAGACCCTAACTGTGACAATTGATACTGACAGGGGGGAGAAACATTGCCATTTGCAGCCCCCTCTGGTGCTGAAGAGGAGCTGTAGCTTAAAATTCCAACAGCTTAGAACACTGCTTGTGTCTGACTTTTATAAATATAAACAATATTTTCTTGTTATTAGGTTCTTTCTTTCCTTTAGTTGGCTCCCCAAATGTTGAAAAGGATATTGACCCTTATTGGTTACTGGTATTGGTATTACCAATAGTTATCACTGATATGGACAGGCCCTTGAGTTTGACCACTGATAAAATAGTTGCTCAAGCAGTTGAGGGAGAACTTCTGGTCAGGCCAGTTCTATAAACCTATTTATTATAACTATTAAAATTTGTATAAAAGAGAAAGTAAAGGAAAAATAAGTACCGATAAGAAATATCCCCTATAACTAATAAAATTCTACCTAAATTCCCAACCCAATCTTTCCCACGAGGGAAGCCTTCTTGATCACCAAATGGCAATCCTCTATACTGTCTAACATAAATTCTAAATTACTAAACCTATTTCCAAAAAATTATGAACTTAATGATCATAGAGATCTGCCAAACTTCCTTTCCCTTCAGCCAAAGATCAAACTCAGTCTGAGCAACAAGCTATTCTCCCAGCAGTTGGCTTTTGATGCCACCAAAAGAGTTCTGAAGAACTGTTCAGTAACTCCCCTGCTCCTTTCCAACTTCTTCAAGTCAAGATGTTTCAAATCTTCCACACACTCTCCAAGACTGATCAGAGGAAAGCCAGGGAAAATGGGGGTTAATTGACTTGCCCAGGGTCATACAGCTGGGAAGGGTCTGAGGCAAGATTTGAACCTAAGACCTCCTGTCACTGGGCCTGGCTCTCAATCCACTAAGCTACCCAACTGCCCCAGTCCCAGCTATTGTTGAGAGGCAGGATGGATTCTTCTGCCTCTCGTCTCCTTAGGGACACCTACTGTCACTTCCCTTCAGAAACCTGGGGTCACTCCACTATTGAGGAGAGATGTTGTTGTTCCTTGGGTTAGGAAGTTTGGATCACTGGGATCCTAAACTAACCTTCCCTTTTTGGGGAGAGATGTGATTCTCCCCAAATCTTCTGCCCCCTTTCCTAGTATCAGAAACCAGCCAGACCTAATTCTAAAGTAGTAAGCAATTTATTTGGGTTCACCCCAAGTACTTGGGGTTCAAGGCTGAGTGCCTTGACCCCTCTTCTGGCCAGCTGCTGGTTGATCCCCATCCTTCAGCTAACTAGATCTTAATTCCAGAGTCCAGGAACAGGTCAGGGAGAGAGAAATCTCAGGGAAAGATCTGGATGGCTCTGACCAGAGTGAGTCCAAATCCAAAACCCCCTCGAGAATTCAGGTAGCTGTTCTTGAAGAGTTTTCATGGAGGTATTTTGGGGCCCCAGAAGGAAGAACAGGTCCCAATCCGATGGGCTCTTTCTCAGCTTCCAGGAAAACCAGCTTCCCCCTTCACCTCCCAGGCTGGAAGACCCTTGACCCTTGGCTTCAGAGTTCCAACCCCCCTAGAACTCTGGGCTTCTCTCTCTGCCCTCCTCTGCTGCTCTTCAGCTGATCTCCTTCAGCCTGGCTTCTCACTGCAACCCCCTGGATCCCTCTTTCTTGCAGTACATCTGTTAAGGCAAACTGACCTGTTTGAATACCTATTAGAACACTAATCAGGGTTAACTGATGGGGAGGACCCACCGGGATGGTGGCATTGGGAACAGGGGGTTACCCCTAGAACCCCAAGGAGGAAGGATAGCCTAACCTCTGGGGGATCAGGCTCAAGACATATAGAAATTGGGATAAGGGCCCCAAGAGCTTATGGGCTACATACAAAATTAGTACAAAGCAAATTCTGAGGAGAACTGCTGAAGGGGAGAGGAGGCATCACATCGGAGAAAAGGGATGGCATGGATCAGATACAGGCAAGGCTTCCTGCCGGGGTGGGGTGACTCTTGGCCTGAGCTCTGAAGGATAGGAGGGTGCTAAGAGGCAGAAACAAGGAAAGAAATCATTCAAGGCCAGGTACGTGGACAGCCTATGAAAAGGACCAGCGCTGGGAGATGGGCTGTCATGTGGACTTCAACAAAACAAGCCCTTCTGGCGCTCAGAATGGAATAACGTTGGAAGTTTTCCTGGTAAGTACAGGAGTAAAACAAAGGGATCCCCTCTGCACTCCTTTGGCCATCGATCTAGAAATACTATTGATCTAAAAGGAAAGGAAAGAGCATTCTATAACATCAGCAAATGGGAGGAAGAATTCTTCTTCTGCAGAAAGCCTGAGAGTCTCCTTGGAAATGCCTCCAAATGTATGATGAAATGAATCAGGCTAGTCAATGCCAAAAATAGCTTCTGGAAGTGCCAGAACAAGATCGGTTCATAAAAGCATCAGTCTTTCTGCATTGAGCTGACAAACTGAAACAGGAACAGCAGAAATTGCAGGCAGAACAGCCACAGAAATAAAAAAATAGCTGTTTCCACTGATCAGGACACATCTGATGTTTCTGGAAACCCGATGACAAATCTGAAAGAACTGCATCACTGAAGAACTTTTCATTGTTGTTGGCTGGCCTGGGCCAAGACTGCAAATAATGATGCCACCAAACTCATGAACACATTAGTGCCATCCCAGCTAACCCATTAGAGAGTTCCTTTCCAGAATCAGACAAAATTGTCGCTGGCTATAGGAAGGAAGGAAGGAAGGAAGGAAGGAAGGAAAGGAGGGAGGGAGGGAGGGAGGGAGGGAGGGAGGGAGGGAGGGAGGGAGGGAGGGAGGAAGGAAGGAAGGAAGGAAGGAAGGAAGGAAGGAAGGAAGGAAGGAAGGAAGGAAGGAAGGAAGGAAGGAAGGAAGGAAGGAAGGAAGGAAGGAAGGAAGGAAGGAAGGAAGGAAGGAAGGAAGGAAGGAAGGAAGGAAGGAAGGAAGGAAGGAAGGAAGGGAGGGAGGGAGGGAGGAAGGGAGGGAGGAAGGGAAGGAGGGAGGGAGGGAGGGAGGGAGGGAGGGAGGGAGGAAGGAAGGAAGGAAGGAAGGAAGGAAGGAAGGAAGGAAGGAAGGAAGGAAGGAAGGAAGGAAGGAAGGAAGGAAGGAAGGAAGGAAGGAAGGAAGGAAGGAAGGAAGGAAAGAGAATCTACAATGAGCAGACAAATAGCCTTCATCGCGAAGGTCAGCCCTCAGAGCTGCAGTTCCCGCAGTGGATTGGTCTGGAGGCCAGCCCTGGACACAGCCAGTTCACCTCAGACCTCTGAAGCTCAGTTCTGGAGATTTGGGTGACTTGGTCAAGGTCACACAGAGTTGGGGCTGAGCACTTGTGGAAAGTCAGGGACAAGGAGGAAAGGCAGAGGGACAAACTGCCTCCCTACCAGGACAAGAACCAGCCATGGCACTGAACATTTTAGGGGAAGAAAACTGCTTCTGTGACCTCTTAGCATCTCCTTAAATACAGAGGCACGACTGGACTGGTGTCTTGGTGGACCCAGTGGCTAGACTTTGGCCAGGATGGGATTCTTACATTGGCCTCAGCAGCTCCCAGTCAGTCAGTGAGCATCTCCGGGGTCCTGGGCACCAGTGCTGGGGGGGGGGGGGGGGGGGTATGTGATGAAGGGCAGAAGCAGCCCCTGCCCTCCTGGGTTAGTGCAGTGAACCTTCCATGACCTCATGGGAAAGAGTTCCTCTTCCCCGGTGTTTGTGACCTACCAGTCCTGCTGAGTACGCCAGAACATAGAGCTCTCAGTTCAAGGCTGCATAAACAGTTCCAAGATCTCCTGGGAGTGGGTCACTCCCCTGTTCACATTCTGGGGAGGGCAGATTGTGCCTCTCGAGAAGAGCTTGAAATCTGGTGGGCTGCTCACAATAAACATCCATTATCCTTGCTTTGATAATGTTCCAGTCTTGCTTTCTTGCTACTCCATAGCTGTCCCCAGCAAGTATGTTTTGGCGGACTCAGCAGGACTGGTATGTCACAGACACCGGGGAAGAGGAACTCCATGCCCATGAGGTCATGGAAGGTTCACTGCAGGTTAGTCCTGGAGGATGAGTAACTGGGAGATGGTTCCAGCATCCTTGATGACAATAACAACATTTGGAAGGGGAAGGGCTCAAGCGGAAAGATGACTTTGGGGATAGGTTGAGTTTGAGATGCTCCTGGGACATCCAATTTGATATGTCAAAGAGATAAATGACTGCAGCAGATTCAGCCTGGATTATAGCTCTGGGAATCATCTACAGAGAGATGATAATGGCACCTATGGGAGCTGATGAGAGTACAGGTGAGATGGGATGGAGGGAAAAGAGGTAGAGCCTCTGGACCATCTCCTGGTGGGGGGATCATTCCATTCTTTGACCCTAATTCCAAATCTATCATGATGAATTGGCAAAGGAACTGAGGAGGAATAGTTGGACAGATGAGAGAAGCAGGAGAGATCAGTGTCCCAAAAACCGAGGGGAGAGTGTCCAGAAAGCGGTAGTTAAGGGGGTAGGAAGGTCAAGGAGGATCAGAACTGAGAAGAGGCTACTGAATTGAGCAAACAGACCATTTGGAGAGGAAAGCGTCCGTTGGATGATGAGGCCAGGACCTAGAGGAAGTGAAGGCACCTAGCCTGGTTTCCTCAAGGAGCTTATCCATGGTCAAGTGAGAGTTGTTTTTATAATGGCAGGGAAGATTTGGGCATGTTTGTGGGCAGTAGAAGAGGTCACAATTAGATGGGGGAGAGAGAATATATGAAAGAGAGCGGATATTGTAGTAGAGATAATTTATGGAAGATACCAAGTAGAGAGGTTTGCCTTAGGGAGGAACCCCCTCTCTGATTGAAATGGATTGAAAGAGGCGGCAATGGAGAAAGAGTTAGTTGAGTGACATGAGATGAGGGGGAAAGAGGAAATTCTTGTCAAATGGCTCCATTTTTTGGTGGTGAAGTATGAAGTAAGATTTTTGGTTCATGGGATGGGGGAGGCTAAAAAAGAGCTGAAGAGTTCTGGAACAGCCACTATGGAGAGTGGGGAGCCAATGATGACGGTAAAGAATGCTTGCCTTGCATTACTGAGGGCTCTGTTGATCAATGAACATAAATCTGGAGTGGGTCCCATTAACAGAGACTTATGCCTTTCTCCAGCTCTGTTCTTCATCAGTGTGAATAAGAATGAAAGAGACAAATGGTGAGAATCCTTGAGGGTTGGGACTTGCTGAGGCATGACCGGCAACAGGCCAAGGGGACGTGAGAAGCAAAGGCATTGGATGGGGTAGACTTCAATGGGTTCAACAAGGGGTCCAGACCAGGAAGAGGGGAGAGTGTAGGCAATGCAGAGATGATGGCCTGAGGAAGAACTAAGGGATGGCCCTTCACTCACTGATGCTTGGCTTCTTCATAATGACCTTTCCTTTCCATTGTTTGGTCTTTGGGTTCGGCAGACTTCAGACCAACCTTCCTCTGCTTCTTGGAATCTCTCATGATCTCTCACTGTACAAAAGGGCTTCCTCGCATTCCTGGACCAACCCTAGTTTGTCCAGCCAGACCCCATCCACAGGCTCCTGCTTTGCTTCCAGTTTTCTGCTGCTGAGAAAGTGCTGATAGGACAAGTTTGGTCTCTACTGGCCCTTTGTTTCTGTCCTTGGCTTCCTTCTTGTGGCTGTCCAGGAGGAAAACTTCTGGGTCAGAGGGGACAAAGAACTCAGCTACTTTTCTTTCGTAATTCCTCCATTAAAAAAGGAAAAACAAGAGCCACGCTTTCTCCCTTCTCTAGCCATCGTCATTTCTAACAACAGAGGCCTTCATCTCTGGCTTCAGAAAACAAACACTGGTGTGAGGCAGAAGCTCCAAATGTTCCCTTTCATAAGTAGACCTATGATGGGGTGGGAGAGTTGGTGGGACTGATCTAAATGGTTTCACATAGAATGTGTGTTTGAGACTGTCTGTGGGAGGTAGAATCTGGCTAAGCAATCCTTTGGCTTGAAAGGAAGAACCAGCAGCCTCTCTGAGGGCCTAGCAACGCTTCGTTTCATGAAGGCATTCCAGTGAATGGCAGCAAGAACTCCAAGGCGGGGGAAGTCCTCCTGAGACAGCAGCCTCCAGACCCCTCTGCCAGATGGCCCCGTCTTCCTGGCCTCTCCTCGAATCCTAAAGACCACAGCTTATGTCTTCCTGAAAACCAGAGGCGACACAAAATTGCCAAGCACTGCTGGCCTATCCCCTTTGGACATGAGCCTCATTCCATGGGCCACCGGGCAGTTAAACCTCAAACGCCCAGCTCTGCCGCAGCCACAGGTCCGATGCCGCCTCATGCACGGACCTACCTCAGCCAAAGACGATGGACAGGCTCCATTTCTGGGCTCTCTCGCAGCTAAGGAGACGTCTATGGGGGCTGGCTCAGGGTGAGCCGTCTAAGGGGCTGGTCTGGACGCAATCATCCTTTGACTTCGCTTGGTTTGCGGGGAATGTTTCCTGTTGTGGGTTGGAAATGGGGTCTGGGCAGAATCCTGACAAAGGGCCAGATTCAGCTCTCTCTCCAGGGCGAAGTTCTCTTGCTTGGTTTGCCCTTTTCTCTCCCTAAGCGAATGAGATCCCCCGTGTTCCAGAGCACGCCGCGGGTCACTGTGAGCCAGGAGAGATCCTGAAAGCCTCCCTGGACAAGGAGTGACTTGGTATTTTGGTGGGAGGGAGGCCAGTGCCTTCTTCAAGTTCTGGGACGCAGATCGGACATGCTCTTCCTCTGGGCAGACTCTGACACGTGGCCGGAGTGGCCGCAGCCCAGACCTCTGCCGTGTAGGCAGAGGCAAGAGCAGCGAAGGACTGTAGGCAAGGCTCCTGCCTTGCAGGAGGGGAGCCAGCCATGCACAGCTGCACCGGTGGGAGATGGATCCCTCGGTGGGAGCCAAGAAGACCGGACTCCAGAGGGCGGAAGGGAAGGCACACGGGGTCCCCTTCACAAGCCGGGGGGCACCGGAGGGCAGCCCATCTCCTCCTTTCTGTGGCAGAGGAGGACACTGAGGTGCTCAGCTTGAGGGACACAGAAGGGTGTCCCAAGTAGGGCCCCGTTCTTGGGGAGTTTCCTGGAAACAGCTGCAGGGCAAGGAGGAAGCCCCAAGGCCACTTGGGGAGTTTCCCACGGTGCTGGTGCTAGTCTTGGTACTTTTAGTACAAGATCGAAAAAGCGAACAAGTAAGCTTCAAAGAACGGAGCAAACTGTCTTTCTGCCCATTTATGGAGTGTGAACAACGGCCCGTGTTCTCTCCCGAGGCTCCCGTGTGTAGCAGGAATGTGCTAACTGGGGGCCTGGCTTGAGACTAGAGGGCTGCTAATGGTGTGGGGACACCGCTCGGAGAGGCGCTCCAGGGAGTGCTCTGGGGCTGCCCACTGATCACTAACAGGGCCACAGAGCGGTCCGTTTCCTACCCGCCTCCTCCCTCCCCCACCCCCAGGGGACTAGAAAGATACTCTTTTTCCTTCCTCAGGTAAGGGGTTTATTGGGAAACTGAGGAAAGGATGAGGGTTTCCCTAATCTATAATAATGGCTTGCCTCTATCACACATCAGAGGGAACTGTAGCTATAATTCCCATTTGGCAGATGATAAAATGGAGACTCAGAGATATTAAATGACCTCCCGTGGTCCTATAACCAGTAAGTGTCAGAGCTAGAGTTCGAACTCAGAACTTCCTGACCCCAGCTAGCACACTGTCCACTGGGTCCCGTAGCCTCTCATTCATTCCTGTTCCTCCCTTTAGAAAGGAGAACAGGGGGCAGCGGGGTGGCTCAGTGGATGGAGAGCCAGGCCCAGAGACGGGAGGTCCTGGGTTCCCATCTGGCCTCAGACACTTCCCAGCTGGGTGACCCTGGACGAGTCACCTGACCCCCATGGCCTCGCCCTGACCACAGTACCCAGTATTGACTCCAAGAGGGAAGGGGAGGGATTAAAAAACAACCGCCACAAAGAAAGGCGACCAAAGGGCATGTGACGATCAGTGAGAGCGCCTCCCTAGCCTCTGCCCGTAGAACTCTCCAATTCAAGCCGACACCACAGAACGTGGAGTTCCTCCATCATTCGGGGGAATCACGTTGGTCAGGGCGTATTGCGCAAGGAAGGCAAATGGGAAGCAGGGCCGGAGGAGGGCACGCCGTGGAGCCATGCCCCCTGGGCGGGGGCGGGGGGCAGTTGGCTGTAATCGCTACATTCTCCTCGGATCCCCCATGCTCTCCTCTGGGATGATCAAAAGCCTGAAGCCCCAATGGCCTAACTAAAGTTACCCAGAAAGTCTGTTTAACTGGAATTCCCCTTTTCCAAGTGCCCGTTAACCTGGGCTTCAGGGAACCCCGAACTCCACACCTAGAGCCCCCCCCGTCCAACGCAGCGCGGGCCCGGGCTCCAGCCAGGAGGCTGCCCTGGCGGTGGGAGGCTTCCGGGCCATACAAAAGTGCTCCTTTTAGAATCTACCTGCCCAGAACTCTGCCTCACACACTGTCTATTCCTTCGTCTCCGCCCCAGGGAACTCCTCCATTGTACACACGTCCAAGACTACGAAGGAAGCCATTTTGTTCCCGTGAAATGAACGAAACTGTTCCACGTGTCAATTCTCATTTTAATAGAGTTAGCAACGTTTTCTGCAAACAGCCGCCACTTGACAGCGGCACAGAGCGGGCCAAGTGTAAAGGCGGCTCTCTGGGGGGCACCCGAGACAAGGGCCGCGCGAGAGCTGGCTCTAGAGTGCTCCTGTCGCGATGACCTAAAGAGGAGGCGGGTCCTCCACGTCCCACATCTGGGCTCACGTTTCACGGGACGAGGCGGCTTTCCGGCGATTCACACCAATCCACGAGGAGCCCACTTGGTCGCGGTAAATGCTCCATTTGTGTGGAGTCGCTTTGGGTCATTTGATTAAGCCGGCAAGAAGCCCGGGAAGATCCCGGCCATCTCTGCGTCGGTGGACGGGGCGATGGCGGCGGAGTCCTTGCCGGGGGCTGAGAAAGAACAAGCCGGGGTTCCTGGGGGTTAGACGCCTCGGCCACGGGCGATCCTTCGCTCCAGAGAGGCTGACAGAGCAGCCGAGCCGTGCAAAAACTGGGGGCAGACGTAGCGTCGCCCTGGTAACATCTGAGGCATTTAGGGCACTCCAAGGTCTGCGAAGCAACCACCTGGGGAGGCACGTGTTTTGTTAACCCCATTTTACAGGGGAAACTGGGGCCGGCAGCAGTGCAGTGGCTTGCCCAGGGTCATGTGGCTAAACAAGTATCTAGGGCCAGATTTGAACTTGGTTCTTTCCGGCTCTCAGTACAGCGCTCTGTCCCATGAGGAAGCAGCAGAGGAAACGTCCGGGAAAAAGCAAATCCGGTAAGGGGAAGGAAGGAGCGATGGACGGACAGACGCCGACGGAGACAGAAAGAGATGGGGCTGTCCCAAGAGAACCTGGCAGATGGGCTCAGTGGGTCAGATTGAACCGCTGGCCATCTGTTGGCCGGAGGACGTGGAGAAGAACTTCCTTGTCTGCAAGCTCCCCAAAGCCAGGGTGAAGATGAGATCTGTCCAGGGGAAGCGCGCCAGGGCATGCAGACACCCGTCCGTCCTTCCACAATCTCTCGCCAGGCTTGTCTCGTCCTTCCAGTGGCAGGGGCTGGTTCCGAGGTGAGCAGGGTGAGGACACGGAGAAATCCGAACGTGGACGAGCGCCGGGTTGCGGACGGAAAGAACCACACGAGAGCACGAAGCAAGGGACGGCTTTATACGAGGAGGCGCCACTCGCTAGGGGTCACAGAGCACGGAATTCTCCAGAGTAAAATCGTACCAAAACCGCGACAGATCGTCGCTGACCCGGGAGCTCAGCAAGTGCTGCGGAAGGTCGCCGAGAGTGCCCTGGACTGCCAGCACGTGCGGTGCCAAGGTGAAGGGCACATCCCTGAGCAGCTCCGCCACGAGGCTGCAGCCCTCCAAGCTCTGGGCTGCCTCTTCCTTCCGAGAGCCTGGCGCGCTCCCGCAAGGGGGGTCTCCCACGTCTGTCTAAAGGAAACAAAGATGAAATGTAGACCTTGCGGAGAGGGGGCTGAGTGCCCCATGAGTGCCCGGGCTGCAACGGGGCGAAGCCACCTTTGTACCAGGATGGTGCCAGGGCCGAGTCCTTTCCCCCAGGGCTGCCAAGAGCAGCTGTGCACATGCACGCACTCACTCGCCCGGGGATCTCCTGCCCATCTCCTACAATCACAGGTCCCTGGCTCCCAGGGGCCATCTGTTCACCTACTCAATCCTGTGCCAGAACCACTTAGGTGGGGCAGAGTCATCAGGATCAGGGAGAGAGAAGAAATGAGGGAAGGAAGCAAGGCAGGCTTCTCAGAGGAGGGGGCCATGGAGAGGGTCTCCACTGAGACTGGCTGTTGGGGAAACGGTCTCAGGGCAGATCTGTGTTCTCGGCCTCCATCTCCCCTCCTCTCATCTGGCGTCCAACCTCATCACTCGCTGGGCACTGCTCTGGCCACCCCCTGACCTCCTAACTGCCAAAAGGGCCATCCTCTGTGGTCGAGTAGCCTCTGTCCCTCTCCTCCTGTGGTTCTCGGCCTCCCTCATGCCCACTGTTTGTCTCCATGGATGGCATGGCCACTGACTGTCTTGGACCCCTTCTGTTCTTCCTCTGAGCTGTCTGCTCTGGTGATCTCACCGGCTGCCCTGACCCCCACCTTGGAATTAGGGTTAGCGGGGCACCTGCTCTTCCTGGGCCCCTGCTGGTCAGCCTAGGTCAGCTCTGAGGAGTTTTCTTCTCGATGTCTGCCCTTGTGTGAATGCCCCGCCTCCCCAGAGATCCAGGGTCCCTTGGTCTGTGAATGTCCCCCCAACACACACACACACGTAAAACCTACATCAGACTGCTTATCCTCTCAGGGAGTGGAAGGGCAGGGTGGAGGGAGAAGGAGAGTCATAAGAAGGGAGAGAATCTGGAACTCAAAACTTAAGACTAATGATAAGTGAAGCTGAACAGTAAACACAAAATTCAAGTCACTGGGAACTTCCATAATAAGGGATCTATTCATTAAGAAGAGGGGAAAAAAGATTGGGCTCTACTTGAAGGCCCCTCCATTTTGGGGAAAGTGGGTCATGCAGGATGGACATCTCCATTCCAAACCACACAATAGATGCTCTTTTGCCCCAAACTCACCCATCTTCCTAGTAAGATAAGAGCGCCCCCATCCTGGCAGTCACCCAATCCTCTCAGGCACCTGACTCCAATCCTCCCTCCCCTCCCCTCTGCCTAGCCAGTCATGAAATCTTGCTGGTTCTGCCCACCCAACACATGTACTCTTCATCCTCCAGTCCCATAGCCACCCTCAGGAGAGGGTCTTCATCACCTCCTCCCTGCCCAAAGGCACCCCATCTCTAGCCCTTCTCCTCCTCAATCCATCTCTAGCCTAGCTGCCAAAGAGATTTTTCTTGAGCACAACTGAGACTGCGCTCCTCTCAGCAACTCTCCATCACCTCCGGGATCAATCACTGAATATCTCTATCATCTGTTTCGATGTATACTTTGACAGCATATGGAATTATTTGGATAGCAGTGTAGGTGACTGATTAATCAGTAGAGAAACAAAGCCATTTGGGGACTCCCTTGTGAATTTTAAAATGACTCCACCCTACTCAGACAGTACTTTAGGGGAAGATAAAGTTGTAAACTCCCGATTGAACAATGAAGGTACTTAACTCATACCTTATAGTGAAGCTAGAACCTTAAACTAAGTCTATTTTTAGTATCTTAATACAAAACGATGTTAAGTGCCTATAAAGGTTAAATTAATCACAAAAAAGTCAGGTAACTAACAAAAGGTGAACTTAACAAAGCAATGTGAAGTAGCTCAAAAGATATAATCTAACGAGAGAAGGTGAGAACTAAAGAGTGGGCAGTCCTGGAGAAAAGTGTCTGCTGTGATTGGTAGATGTGAAAATTTAGGGGAGGTGACACAAGAGAAAAGATCTTTAAAAGGAGGTCTAGATGAGCAGCAAAAGGGGAGTTCAGGACTGGAACTCAGCTGGGAGGATCGCCCTCAGACAGCTTCCTTGAGACGGTCTCGTGGTGAGTGATAAGACTGACTCCCTTTCCCTTGTCCAATACACAGTATTGACTCCAAGACGGAAGGTAAGGGTTTTAAAAAAAAAAAATCACCATAACTTCCAGCTGACTTGGGTATTTTATTATTTGGGATTTTCCCTGGTGACCAATTAATTTAGATTTTTCAAGTCACAATGCTAAAGTTATCATTACAACCTCTTTCTCTCATCTTCCTCTCCCCTAGTTGTCCGTCTTCTCGGCTCATTCTCCTTTCCCATATCTTTATCCTCCTAAAATTCCAGACTCGACTACTTCCGGGTAAGCATGGCTACAGAGTAGACGCAGCTGGCTTCCTCTCCTCAGACCCAACAACACAGACAACCTCAAAAGACCCCCCCAAAACAAAACAACCATCCTCATAAGAACAGAGAAACCCCACACTAAGGTGCAGCACTGAAGGTAGGTGGGACTCCGGCGTTTCCACAATATAAGGGAACGAAAAGCTGACCCACTTCCCCTCCCCCACCCATCACACCAATGGAGCCAGAGTTTAAGTCGGCACTGGCCAGAATCAACAAGTGAGGGAAGGGCACCCCAGGACTGAACAACAGGCAGCCCCAGGTCTGGGGACCTGAGTAAAAACACCAAGGACCCACTCCTGTGAGTAGTAAAACCCAAAATCCCAGCAGGCGGGCAAGGGGAACTCAGATCGTGGGCTCCCAGAACTAGCGCACTATAATCAACGAGTGCGCAAAGGTATCCCCTGAAGTGAGCAAGGAGCACCCACAGGTCTTGGGAATTAACTAAAACCACCAAAGACCCACATCTGAGAGCAGTAAAACCTGAAATGCCAGCAGGCAGAGGAGGGCAGACCCTGGGCTTCCCCAGGAAGACAGCACAACCACGGAGAATGGAGAATGTGCCTGGGGCTAAAGCCTCAATCATTAGACCCATACACTGAGAGCCAGCCCTCCTCACTCAGATTTCTGACTGGAAAGGGGAGAAAAAAACCATAGAGATGGTAAACAGTGCTCAGGGTCAGCCTCTCAACACCAAGAAAAGCAAGAAGAAGGGGGTGACTTTGGACACATTTTATGGAGCGAAAATACAAAATACAGAGGAAATAGAAGAGGAAACAAGCAAATGCTCCAAAACCTTCCAAAAGAAATGGAAATTCTCCACAAGCTCTTGAAGAATTTAAATTGGAAATTATAAAAAAGATGGAAGCTTTCTGGCAGGAAAAATGGGAAATAATGCAAAAGGAACTCAGCAATCTGAGGGACCAAAATAAGCAAATGCAGAAAAGTGCTCGAAGCCTCAAAAAACAGGTGAGACCAAACTGGAAAGGAAAACCAGTCTTTAAAGGTCAGAATCAGGCAACTGGAAGACAATGATCTTGCAAAAGAGTAAGAATTAATAAAGCAAAGTCAAAAGACTAAGGAATTAGAAGATAACATAAAATATCTCACTGACAAGGTGACAGACCTGGAAAACAGAGGAAGGAGAGACAATCTGAGAATCATTGGTCTACCAGAGAAGCCAGAAATAAACAGAAATATTGACATCATAATACAAGAAATCATCAAAGAAAACTGCCCGGAGATGCTAGAACAAGGGGACAAAATATGCATTGAAAGAGTTCACAGAACACCCTCTACACTAAATCCCCAAAAGACAACTCCCAGGAATGTAATTGCCAAATTCCAAAGCTTCCAAGTAAAACTCCCAACTCTGCCCATTCACTCATGTCTTCTCTTCTACTGCGTTCTCCCTTTGTCTAGATGAAGGTTCTTGACCCAGGGTCTGTGAGATAACTTTTCGAAATAACTATTTTGGGCTGTTTTCAGCATCACTGCTTTCCTCCATAACCCCATGTGTTTGATTTTAGGCATCTGAAAACATGATTCTGAGGAGGACTGGCTCAGGAGGCCTTCCCAGACTGGGGACCCCCAAAAGGTGAAGAGTCCATAGCCCAGAACAATACCCATGTGGTCCAAATGCCTCTTGACTTGTCCATAAGATGGGGAAGCTGAGAAAAAAGAGGAGGGGGTGTCACTCACATTCTGAGTGGGTCTTGGTTTATAAAGTGTGTTGTTTGGAGCAACTTTATGACACATGAAAATATGACTCACCCCTTCATAGAGGATGAGACTGAGGCCCTCAAGGGTAAAGCTACAAGGTGGCAGATGCAGGATTTGGAGTCAGAGACTGACTCCACTAGTGCTTCATTCATAAACCTTTGCAATATCTCAAAACGTGAGAAGTATCAGGGGCTGCAATGGTTTCTTGTCTAATTCATCCCCAATTGACCAGACCCTCCAAGGATTCCTCTGGCCTCTGTGGTAAGTCTTCCAGGGATGGGGTGCTCACCACCTCTCTAGGCAGCTCACCCCAACTGGAGATTGTTCTCATCGTAAGGAAGTTATTCCAAGCTCGTCCCTTGGCCACGGCTCTCTAGCTGACCCTTGTCCTTCTTAAACCATGGTCTCCACACCTGACCCCAAGACTCTGGAGGACATCTGCTCATAGAGAATAAGGAAATGACCACTTACCAAATCTCCAAAGCCATGATGCCAAGAACATGCACTTAACCAATTCTCTACCTTTTTACATTTTCCCACTTTCACTCTTTCCACCTCTTTGTAAATAAAATTGCTAAAAGTCATTTTGACTTAAGCTAGAATTATTTAAATTGGCAACCACAATATTACTTTAGAACTTTCACATTTAACATAAAACCTAAAATTTTAAATTCTTACACATCCCTCTTTTAATTAGCTTGACTTCTAATGAGGCCCATAGCCCCCTACTACTCCTCCTATCAAGCCCATTACATCCTGAACTGTGGCACTTTTATTTCATCTTTAGCAATCTTCCCTAATTTTTCAATCTTTGGGGTTTTTTAAGGATTTTCAAACTTTTAAAGAAATTCCTTGAAAAACTGGGAGATCAAATTGTTGAAATGCTAAACAAAATTAATTCTGAAGTCCCTAAGGAGAAAAAGTATAAATCTAGATTTGATTTTTCAGTGGTTCTCAGGTTTTGGAAATGGTATGATAGTTAGTTATTATGAAGTAGTTCTGGGATCAAAAAGATGCCTGGCATTCTGTTAGACTATTAACAGTCAAAATGGAATCCTTCTTGGGAAGTAACCCCAATTCACTTAAATAAACATTTATTAAGCACCTACATTGTGCATGGCATTTTGCTAGGGGAAAGAGGTAAAAAAAGAATAATAATGAGGCATTCCCTATCCTTATTTTTTCTGCTGGAGGGATAAAATACATTTGTAGATAAGTAAAAGCCAAGGATGCACACATATGCTAAAGGGAAAAGAGCTGTCATGGGATGGGTTCAGGAAAGGGTCTGAAGCCTAGAGGGCAGAGGACATTGGGATTAAAGGGAAAAGGTGAAGGAGGAAAAGACAATGGATAAGAAGCAGCATGTCACATCAGATTAGGCTGATTCAAGTCCTCATTGTGAACCTTAATAATTCTCAGACCCTACTTCATAAGGTTAGGTTAAGACTATTCCCCATTTTAAACAATGAAGGAACTTAGATCAGGAATGTGAAGACCTCTACTCCACCCCTACTTAAGCATACTTTAGGGGAAGAAAAAGTTGTAAACTTTGCTGAACAATGAAAAGTACTTAAACCCATACTTATAATGAGGCAAAAAGTTCTTAAGCTGTGCCTATTTTTAGAACTAATACAAAAGGATGCTAAGTACCTATAAAGGTCAGGCAACTTGTGAATTTACAAGGAGCAAAGAGGTAAGAAACTTATTCAGAAGTTTTCTGGTGTGAACTTAATCAAAAATTTAAGACTTCTTAGGTGTGAACTAAGAATGGTCTGTCCTTTGGAAAACATCTACTGTGATTGGTAGATAGGAGAACTTAGGGGAGGTGACATAGGAGAAATTTCCCTTTAAAAGGAGCTCAGAAAGGGAGCTGAGATTCTGAGTCACATTCAGATTCAGGATTGAGCTGGTGGAGTCAGCCGAGATGAAGCTGGCCTGGTGTCACTAGAATCCTTGCTTGGACAGATCTTGTGGTGAGTGATTAAGGACTGACTGATCTTTCTCTTAAGGCTTAGGCCTGGGTTGGCCAGGGCTGGCCAGGGCTGCCCAGGGCTGGCTTATCCTTTTCTCTTTATTTCCTTTTTTCTCTCTTTCTCTCCTTTTCTTTAATTCTTCATTTGTATGAATTAAAATCTCTATAAAACCCAGTTGACTTGAGTATATTTCATAATTGGGAATATTTCCCTGGCAACCACCTTATATTTGATTTAAAACAAGACACTGTCTTGAAACCATATTTTCTGTGGTCACATTTTTAACAACCACTTGTTTATCTACTACAATTTAAGTCTTCCACTATTTTAATTATTACATCACAGGGGCACAGTCAGACTGGCACTTAGGAGAAAGCCCTCTGACAGCGGTTTGGAGGATGGATTAGAGTGGGGGAAAGGCTGGAGGCAAGGAGAAAGGTGAAGGGGACTAGAACAAACATGGTGGCAGACATTATCGAATGTAAGAAAGGCTTTATAGCAGAAAAGGCAATGTTAGGACACCTGGGGAAGAGGGAGAGTAAGGGGCCAAAGAGGATGCTAGAACCCCGTGGGCATTGACTTTCGAGAAAGAGAAGGTCTGTTTTGGGCATGCTGGGTTGGAGACACCTCCAGGACATCCAGTTTGAAATATCCAGTAGGTAACTGGGGCTGGATATCTAGAAATACAAATGAGCCACCTGCCTAGAGACATTAACTGAACACATGGGAACTGATAAGATCACTGAAAGCAGGTAAGGAGGCCTAGAGGAAGGCCTCGAGAAATGCCCAAAGTTAAATAGTGGCAAAGAGATGACAATTCAACCAAGAAGGCTCCGAACGAGGGCCAGACATGTAGGAAGCAAACACTGTCCCAAAATCTAGAGACCAGAGAGTATCTGGGGGGAGGAGTGCCGAGCCCTGAGGACATTGGGGGAATTCTGGAGAACAGGACCTTGGTAGAAGGTAGAAGGCAGAGGAAAGAAGTCAGGCTGAGCAGACTGAGCTCTGGGGAGAAGGAAAGACACAAGAAGGAGTCTGGCTGATAAAGGGAGGGGGGAAGAAAGCACCCAAGCACAGGGGCTAGGGAAGGCCTGTTTCTATTTCACTCTTGCTGGCACCAAGACATCTTACTTAGAGAACCCAAGAGCACCAGCAAAGAACTAACTGAGATAAGGAGCAGCTTTAGCCAAGACCCAAAAAGTGTAGCCCAACCAAAGACAAGAGATCCCATCGAGGCCTACTCCATTCGGGGTCAGTCTCCCAAACATTCACTGCTATTACTATCTCATTATTGCCCCATCACTAGGATCTCATTAGTGATAACAATCACCACTAACATTCAGAGCCCTTTACATGCATTTCCTCTCCTGGTCCTACCAACAACCCCAGGAGGCTGGGGCTCTTATTATCACCCCCTTTTATGAATGAAGAAATGGGGGCTGAGACAGGTTCTATGTGTTGTCAGGGATCCCACAGCTAGCCAGTGTCTGAGGCAGAATTTGAGACTGGGTCTTCCTGACTCCAAGTGGTAGTCTAATGGCTGCAGCACTGGGGTGCCTTGTTCACCCAAGCTTCCTGTAATAAAGAACAATATCCCCTAAGACATCACCAGCACCCATGGGTTCCACTCTCTTCTTGGATGTGGTTTCACTTTGGAGCTACAGGCCAGTCTCTAATTGGGTCTCAGACATTTCCAAATGTATATCCTAAAGGTAACTTGAACTCAACATGTCCCAAACAGAATGAGATCTCTTTCCTTAAGCTCTGTGCCTCTTCTGCACTATGGCTCCAGGCTCCAAAGTAGGCATCCAGTGTCTCTCCTCCACACAGATACCAAGGAGACCTTTCCCAACGGTGTGATGATGGATGTGCCATTCTCCTGATGATACAATTCCCCGGGGCCTCCTATGGCGACTGGTAAAATACAATTTCTGTTTGGGAGTAAGTTGACTATAATGGGATGATATCCAAAAAAAAAAAGAAAAATCAAGGGATAAGAAAAAAGAATATATAAACACACTGGGAAAATAGAAAAGGAGAGAAAATTAAGGGTAAATTACTCTCTCAATGAGGAAGTATGTAAAGATCAATATGGTAGAAAGAAAGATGGGGGAGTACCAAATAATATTTGAATCTCACTCTATTCAGAATTGGTATAAAATGGGTCTAACATCCACACTCAAGTAAGTATAGAAATCTATCTTACCTTTTAGGGAAGTAAGAAGAATAGGGAGAACAAAAAAAAGAGACAGACAGACAGACAAAAGGAACAGGGAAACTCAGGGAGGTGAGGAAGTCAGAAGCAAAAAATCTGTGAACAGTGAAAGCTTGAAAGGAGAGAAAGAATAATTAAGGGAAAAATAAGATGTGGGAATAGAGTCTTCAACAGAGGAAGTCCAAAAAGCCATTAAACAAATGAGTGCAGGCAAGGCACCCGGTAAAGACGGGATCCCAACCGAGGTGTACAAGGCCTTAAATGGAAAGGCGCTCCAGGCATTCTACATAGTGCTGACCAGCACATGGGAAGAGGAAGACATGCCCCCAGAACTCAGAGATGCCTCCATCGTAGCCCTATACAAGAACAAAGGCTCACGAGCAGCCTGTGACAACTACAGAGGCATCTCACTACTCTCCACTGCCGGAAAGATCCTCACCCGTGTTATACTCAACAGACTCCTGTCATCTGTTTCAGAGCAGAACCTGCCTGAATCACAATGTGGCTTCCGACCAGATCGCAGCACCATCAACATGGTCTTCATGGTGAGGCAAATGCAGGAAAAATGCCTTGAGCAGAACCTGAGTCTCTACGTTGTCTTCATAGACCTGACAAAGGTGTTCGACACAGTGAACAGGGACACATTGTGGGTGATCCTCAGCAAGCTCGGTTGCCCAGCAAAATTCGTCAAACTGATCCAGCTCTTTCATGTCGACATGACAGGGGAAGTCCTATCTGGTAGAGAGACTTCCGATCGCTTCAACATCTCCAATGGTGTGAAACAAGGCTGTGTCCTCGCTCCGGTGCTATTCAACCTATTCTTCACCCAAGTATTAGGACATGCTGTGATGGATCTAGACCTGGGCGTCTACATCAAATACCGACTGGATGGCTCACTATTCGACCTTCGCCTCCTGACTACAAAAACAAAGACAACAGAGAGACTCATCCTGGAAGCTCTCTCTGCAGATGACTGTGCTCTCATGGCCCACCAAGAAAATCATCTCCAAATCATTGTGGACAGGTTCTCCACTGCAACAAAACTGTTTGGCCTGACTATCAGCCTCAGCAAAACAGAGGTGCTGTTCCAACCTGCACCAGGGAGGCCAATGAACCAGCCGTGCATTACAATCGACAGCACACAACTTTCTAATGTCAACACCTTCAAGTACCTGGGCAGCACCATCGCCAACGACGGGTCCCTAGACCACAAGATCAATGCCAGGATCCAAAAGGCCAGCCAGGCACTCGGGAGGCTGCACTCCAAAGTCCTCCAACACAGCGGTGTAAGCACTGCAACGAAGCTCAAAGTGTACAACGCAGTGGTCCTCAGCTCGCTCCTGTACGGTTGCGAGACATGGACACTGTACCGGAAGCACATGAAGCAGTTGGAGCAATTCCACCAACACTCCCTCTGGTCAATCATGAGCGTCCAATGGCAGGACCGAATCACCAACCAGGAAGTCCTCGACAGAGCCAACTCCACCAGCATCGAAGTCATGATCCTCAAAACCCAGCTACAATGGTCTGGACATGTCATCCGCATGGACCCACAGCGAATACCAAGACAGGTATTCTACGGTGAACTGTCAGCTGGACTCAGGAAACAAGGCCGACCAAAGAAAAGATTCAAGGATCAGCTAAAGTCCAACTTGAAGTGGGCTGGCAGGACACCAAAGCAACTAGAACTCGCTGCCTCTGTCAGAAGCAGCTGGCGAACCCACATTCACCATGCCGCCACCTTTGAAGATGAGCGACGTCAACATCTTGCCACTGCGCATGAACACCAACACCAGGCCACAACCACACCTCCTGTAACAACTGGCGTCCCAGGCCCCATGTGCCACAAACTCTGCGCCTCAGCCTTTGGACTCCAAAGCCACGTGAGGGTACACCGTAGATGATAATGCACAAAGATAATGTCATTCTCGGTCACCGAGAAACTACCACTATAACTATACTGGGAGAGGCTAGGTAGTAGCATTAACGGCACATGACTACGTGGGCCTCCGGATGAAGGGTGACTAGCAAATTGGCCTTACCTTGTTGGAGGAGTGAACAGTTGTGTGGGGAGAGGAGACCCACTAATTCAGAACAGACAGGGCAATGGGGCTTATACATGGCAGCCAGTGTGCCTCGGATCCCTCAGATGATACTGTCCAGGGCTCATTGTGTGGACAAGAAAACAGGGGGGCTATGAGCAGAGAAGGAGGCAACAGGGCAGATGTCCAATCATGCCTCCTTCTCAAAAGACAGATAAGGGAGAGCTTGGAAATTAAGTCATTCCTCAAGGTGAAAAACAAGACTCAGAAAAAGGAGGGAAGCGACTGGGATTGCAGTTCGGGGCACAACCCAATGAAGAAATACTTCTCATTAGGGAAGAGGGAATAAACACCTCACTGAAAAAGTTTAAGGGGTTCCCCAGAAATAACAGATGAACAGCAAGAAACCGTGGAATGGTTCCTCCTCAGAGGAAAGAGAGCTAAACACTTGGGCCTTGGCCGAACCATTCGGTTCCTGCGACCCCTGAGCAAGGAAGCTAGCACCAGTGTGAAGGTTGGCTCGGGCCACGTCCAATAGCCCTCATCCTCTGGGCTTGGCCAGGCTCCCCGTTTACAGAGTGAAGAGTCACTCACCACTATCCCGTCCCCGTCCTCAGAAAAAGAGCAGAATTACTACATGGCAGGCCTGGAGGAAAGCCTGCTCCAGCAGCCGGGTCCTTGCCGTCCTGCAAAGACACAGGAAAGGAGGTGCTGCCTCTTACCTCTGAAGGCTGTTGCACTTCTGCTGTGGGGCTACTTCGAGGCGACGTCCTCTGCTCGTTTGCTGGGTCACCTTCAAAGCAATAAGAGAGAACTTTTTATGGGGGCGCAGACGTCTTCGCCCTCCTCGGTCTCAGAATGACTTCCTAGGACTTTCTGGAAATCGGCTGGGAGACGGTTTCACGTTTCACAGTACCACGGAGAAATGGGGCTTCGTACAAACAGATTTTGCCCTGTACAGGTAGAGGCCCCATCCATACAGAACGTGAACACATGACCAGCAGGGTGTGCTCTCACCCCGTCACTGTGGGAGCTCAGGACTGAAATGAACATTGTGAGGAGTCTTTCTGCACTAGGGGCAGACTTAGTAGTTAGAGAGGCCCTCCCACCCGGCCTTCGTTGGGGAAGGACTGCGATTTCTGCCAGGTGTGAGCCCCTGTCCCTTCACAGAGAGCCCCTCAGACTCAATCCCTCCACCACATCGAGGTTTCTCCAGGCCAGGCCTCCTCCGAGTAAGTTTTGTCAGGTCACCAGCAACTCCCAAGTTGTTTTCTTTAGGGTCATTTCTACATTGTCACGAAACATTTGGGGGATTAAAACGAGAGGATGAGTCTGAGGAAACTCCAATCAAAATGATTCGAACTGAGAAATGGATAAAAGAATCATCATCTAACATCACTCCTAGAAATGTGAATACACAATGAGGAAATCCAGAGTAGGGAACTCAGCTCAGTCAAACAGCTCATTCCTCCCCAGACCTCCCCCACCACAGCCCAGTTTTTTATTTTGAAGCCTGCCTTATCCTAGCCTTGGAACTCACCTCTTCGAAGTACCCTTCAACCTTTGGGGTCTTGCCTCTCTCTGGGTGGCTTTGCCCAGGCCCATCACGTTGAACTCCTCTTCATGTCCCTACTCCAGACCTCTGCCTACCAAGTCCTCGTTTTGTCGCCCTCCCTGTCCCCCATTATGTGCCATCTTCTGTTAGAATAAACTCCTGGAGGGCAGGGCTAGCACAGTGCCTGGCACAGAGGAAGCCCTCAAGAGATGCTTGCTGACTGACTGACAACTTCATCTGGCTAAGTAGGGGCAGCTGGAAGGTAAGGGCAACATTGGTTGGGAATCTGAATTTGTGTGGAAGCTCGCAGAAGAGGGAGCTGGAAGATCTTAAGTAATGGCACTTCATTAAAGAGAAACAGAAGAAAAAACATGGATTAGTCAGAACCTGCCAGGCCAAGTCAATCAAAAGGAACTTGAGGACAAAATCAGGAGGGCATCTCAAGTAAGGAGAGGGCTTATCACAACAACTTCCGGTGCTCTCTCCCCCATCAATCTTCCACGACCCTCATTCATGTTTCCTAGCTTCTACCTCCTTGTGTCTTCTCAAAAATGGAGTATGGGAATATGGGAGTAAGAACTGGAAAAGCCCGCAGAGACCAAGTCTAGCGCTTCTTTCAGCTCGAGGTGGAGATGCATCCGGCCCATGACGACAATGCAGGGAATACCTGGCATGGAGACTCCCTGTAGAGAGGCAGCTGGCACTTCCTCAGCCCTGAGATGTCGAGCTCTTTCTGCTCCCCTTGGCCTCCTTCTAGACAGCTCGAAGCCTGCTTTTCAGGTCCTCCCTCCCCCACCCCTGAAGGGACCTCCCATTCACTCTGCACACATCTCAATGTTCGCAGCGGTTTACATGTTGTCTCTCCAACTAGAATGGGAGTTCTCTGAGGGCAGAGAATCTCTTTTGGCACCCCCAGCATTTAGCACAGCGCCAAGCACACAAGAAGCACTTCATAAATGCTTGCTGATCCTCAGGGGTGGTCCTAGAAGTTATATGGGACACTGAGTTTTTTAAGTAATCTATTCTTGATCATACAACCAGATTCTAATCTGGGTCTTCTTGCCTTTGGGGTCAATTCTATTCATGATACCTATTCTCCCATTCTACAGATGGCAAAATTGTGTCTCAGAAAAGAGATCTATCAAAGACCACAAAGGCAGGAAGGAGTAGAGGCAGCAGGGCATTATCCAGGATGAAGCAAGCTATCCCAGGAATCTCTGCCTATGGATGCATTCATGTGTTTGCATGTATCCAAAGATGAGAGGTGGAAGAAACTTGAGGATGGAGACAAACCGAATGCAGGGAAAATCCCTGAAAGAATCCGTTCTTAGCTCACTGAAAGGGAAAATACCCCCTCGTACCATATAGCTGTGGTTCCTGAGGCCACTTTCTAGTTTTTTAGCTCAAAGATGTCAGGAAAATAAATTCTAAGCAAAATGTCAGAACAATGACAAAAAGAGCTCATCTGAACTTCAGCCTTCAGCTGGAAAACTCAGTGATTGGACAGTGGCCACATGTCATCTGCAAGAGCTAGATCCAGACCTAGAAATTTCCCACAAGGACTGCCCCTGTCCCAATCCCTCTATCAGAAGAAATACCAGCCCCAGGACATTTGATGATGCCCACCTTCATGTTTCACCTCCAAAAATACGGTCAAGCTACCGAAGGAGAAATTCTCAACAAAAGCCCAAGTTTCTCTTTCTTGCCAAGGCTGGCACACCTTTGAGGCCAGAGCTTGTGGCTTCTGGCTGTCAGAGGGGAAATGATCTGGTTTCATTCACAAGTTAAGCCAAATGATCAGCAGTCAGTCTTTGGTAAGACTAGAGATGTTAGATAACCGACTCTTAAACTGGCCTAAAATGCTACCCATCAGACAAAGTGTCTAAGAGCTCATCTCCGGATCAGCTTTCTGAGTAGCTGGCACAAGACAAATCACCGAATAGTTGTTACCACAAATAGGTCCCCAAAATGGATTAGCCAGGATTAAAGTATTCTTTTCTGATTACTCTGATGGTTCGAGCTGTGCCAGCGTTTCTAGGTACTTTCCAAAACTGGCTTCAAAATGAAAGCTAAAAAACTTCGCTCACAGAAAATTCTTCACTGATTTATTACATATGCAAATGAAAAGAGCAAATTGCTTAGCTGTCTTATGTTTCTCCTCTGAAGAAAAGCAGTCTTCGTGATGAGCTACAGAATAGGTTAGGCCCATGCACAGAGTGGAATGCAAAGGGAAAATCATCAGGGGGGAAGGCTTAGAAGACAATCACCAAAAGAGTAAGGCCTTCTTTTCTCCTTTCATCCAGACCGCACGCCCATGGACACCAGCTCAGCTCCTCCCAGTGATTTCCTGACAGGGAAGAGGCTTCTAGCCCTGGGCTGAGTAGCGGGGTCCTTCCTGGCACAAAAACCCAAAGCTCTGGAAGAAGTGGGGAGGCATTCCCCCAGGTCTGGAGCTGCCCTGCTTGCTCAAGCTTGACAGGGGGCTCCATGAGGCCCTCAAATCTAGAGGGCTATGGATGGCTATTGAAGAGAGAATGGCATTCCAAACCGTCACGGTGTCTGTTGAGATCAGCACAGAGGAAGAGTAGGAATGCTGACCTCTCCCATGGGACTCCTGCAAGTCATTCTGGGAAAAAATGACGTTTGCAAAGATGGTCAAATGAAAGCACTCCAAATGAAATTTGCCTAAGTTCCCAAAAGGGAGTCTGGGGATGGGGAGGCATTCCCTGAGCTGGGGACCTTCCCAGCAGTTCCCCTTGGCCTGGGCAGACACCAGGGATGTGGGCTTAGTCTCCTTGGATCAAAGTTGTAGTTGTGCGCAGAAGAAAAGCATAGGATCGATCACATGGGTCGAGGGGATATAATCGGAGATGCTGACTAAACAATCACTCTACTGCAAATATTAGTAATATGGGAATAGGTTTTGCACAATGATACATGTAAAACCCAGTGGAATTGCTCGTCGGCTCCGGAAGGGGGGAGGCAAAGAACGGTAATCATGCAACTATGGGAAAATATCCTAAATTAATAAAAAAAAATGTTAAAGTTATAGTTGTGTTAAGCAGGCAGAGCTGAATCCACACAGATCTGTCCTGCCAAACTGAAATGGAGTTTATGAATTCTCAAAGATTCTGGGGAATCTTCCAGGTGTCCCTCCTTTCTGGTCCTCCACGGGCCTTCAAACAAATACAGCTGGCGTGAGCCATCTGCTTTCAGTGCAGTTTCCAAAGTAAGATGGTAGCCAAGACTCTCCTGCTTCTAGGAGAGTGAAGACCCGACCTGCCATGGCTGGCCCAAGCAGCCTCAACTAGTCCCCGCATCATCCTTCCTCTGTGTTGTATCATGCTGAGCCAAGCCCCAGAGCCCTTTCCCAAAGCCGGCCATCACACCTGAGCTCAATCCCCAGCTGGAAGAGTTCAGCATGAGGAACTCCCTTGTTAGGCCTTGGAGGTGGAGTCTGTCCATCCTTCGCCCTGCCCCTTCCTACTCAATCACTCTCCCCCGCAGCAGAGAACTGGAGGGCACGCCTGGCTCAAGCCCCACCAGCGACATGACCGGGCTGCTCATGCTTATGCAGGAGGCTTTACAAAGCACTTTCCTGAGGAGGACCTTGGGAGGGCAGGCAGCCCCCCCATTTGACTGACTGACCACTGCCCTCTTAATTGTCCAAGCCACAGTCTTCTTCCCATTCTTATGCATCCTGGCCTCTCTTTGGCCAGGGATCCTCTCCTCCTGGACACCATGAGGCACAGCGCTCTCCTGGTTCTCTCGTTTCTGTCTCTTGTGTGGGGTTTCTTCCACACTAGCCATGGGGGCCCCCCAAAGCTGTCCTGGGCCCTCTCTTCTTTCCTAGGAACCTCATCATCTACTAGCATCTCTACACACAAGACTCACGGGTCTGCTCTGAGCTCTAGGTGCTGGCTGGACATTTCAAACTGGACATCCCAGAGCCGTTTCAAGCTCGGTGTGTGCCATTTTCTTTTCTCTCAAAGCCTCCATCTACTGAACTTCCCCACTTCTCACAAGATTACCACCATCCTGCTGGGGTATGAGGCTCACAACCTTGGGGCCAAACCTCCCCTGCCCTGCCCCCATCCAGTCGGCTGCCAAATCTCCATGCATACTGTTGGTGGAGTCCAACCTCTTCTCCTTCCTCACCCAGACAGGCCCCTTAGGGTCTTTTGCCTGGATGGTGATGGATCCATGGCAAGTCTTCTCGGCCCATGCCTCTTCCCTCCAACAACCCAGCCTCTCCAGGCCCACCTGGGCACAATCCAGAAGGGGCTGCCGAGGTGGCAGCGTAGAATCGGAGGACACTCGCCTCCCCTCCCTTGTTTAACCAGGGCCGGGAGGGACGTCTGGCCTCGTGGATCCCGTCAGGGCTTTCTGATGAAGTATTGAAGCCAAAAGGACACAAGGCAAAGCTGGAGGGCACAGGTTGCAGAGCAGTTCGCAGGGGGCCAACCCTGCAGCCCTTGCTGCTCTCTGGTAGTGAGGGGGGTGGTCTGAGGAGCTGCCCAGGCCGGAGCCCAGAAGAGTGATGCCAGAGGTTACTGCAGGACTCCCGCCACCCAGTAACATGGGAGGAAACAGCTTTTGGAAGCAAAGCTGCCACCAACTTCTGTGCCTCCTAGTTAGAAGAAGACCAGCTGGTGACTGCTGGAGGCAGATTTGAACTTGGGTCTGCTGCATCTGCTGACCAGAATAAACATGGAGCCAAGGAGCCTCACCCTGTAGGCTATAGATGCCCAGACTCAGCCAAGCCTTAGGGTGGAGGTCTGCTCTGGGCCTGCCACTCAAGGCCTCTCTAGTCAGAGAGAGGAGGTCCAGAGTTCAAAAAATGACCTCCTAGTGAGAATAGTGGAGGGGGGGCAGCACCCTTAGACCCATTCTTGCTAGGGGTGGGGTGGGGGGGTGGAGGTTGGGGCCTGAATTGCCAGCACAGAAAGAGTGTAGAGAAGCAGCTGAGGCCCACCCAGACTTCTGGGCTGGCCCCTCCCATGAGAAAAAGGTTCTAAAGCAAAGAAGCCAAAGGGCTCTCCCTGGGGATGCTAAGAGACCCTGGGGTGGTCTTGCCAGCCTAGCCTCTCCCAGTGTCGCCACCTCTTGGGGGGAGGGGCTCTGAAAGCCCTCCCATGAGTGCCAGCCTTCTCCCCTTTCTACAGATCCTCTGGGCACCTCCTGTCTGGTCTGGGCCCCTCGTATCCAGTGTGGGTGTCTCATGACTGGGCTGGGCACCTTGCATCAATTCCAGGCCCCTGCTGTCTAGTCGGCGCACCCTTCAGACAGCTGCTGGAGCGGCTCCCTTTAGCTGGGTCTCGGTTTCCTCCTCTGCGAGATGGCCCAAAAGGCCCACCCAGGGTTCTGAAGGGGGGGAGGGGTGAATCATCACCTCCCTGTGTGTGCCAGTGCAGAAGCGTGGCAGGGCCAGACATCGGGGTCTTGAGGCCAGTCTGGGAGCCAGGTCTTCCCGACTCCAGCGGCTGTCCTAGCCCTGCCTTAAGAACCGGCCCGGAGCTCCTTCGGGGTGTTCTAGGCCTCAGTCTCGCCTCCAGAACGCCCAGACTTTACACCCCAAATCTGCAGCATCTTGACAAACCCCCACAAACAGCCTCCCTTTGGCCCCGGGTACCAAAGCCTCACCCAAAAGAACAAAGCCATCTGCTTCTCTCTCTGGCCCGGGCCCCGGCCCCAGCCCCTTCTTGGGCTCCGTGGACTTCCGGAAGAAGTGGAACATGGCTGGCCGCCTCCTGTCTGATGGTCCTCTGAAGAGAAAGAAAGACAGACAAGCAGAGAGGTCATGTGACAGACAGGTCACGTGAAGGGCTGGGTCACCCACTGGTTCTCAGACTCCAATAACAGCTCTAATTGTGGCACACAGCAGGGGGCGCCCGAGGACCGTGGGGGGAGGGGGGCAACCTCCCTGTCCCACATTACAGCGCTGAGGTCACCTCTGAAGCGGAGGGACCCGTGTCCCTAGCCCAGTGTCCCGCGGTCTCGGTCTGCCTCAGTCTCCTCATCTGTAAAACGGGAGGGGCTGCGCCGCAGGGTGCCGGGCGCGGGAGCCAAGAGACGCCCGAGCTCCCTCTGCGGGGATCATCGGGCATGGACCCTCGCCTCACCTCCCCGCTTACGCTCGCGGGGAGCCCACCACTCCTGTGAGTTACCAGTGGGCTGGGGCATAGATAGGGTCATGGCTAGGGCCCGCAGCGGAAAGGCCGGTTACCGCCGCGGCCTCAGTTTCCCCGCCAGCAGGGTGGGAGTGCTCGCTGAGGCCACGGCGACCAGAAACGGGAGCAGACATCTTCTGGGCCTCAGTTTGTCCATCTGTAAAACGGGGAAGGCAGCCTCGCCCCTTCCTGGGCTTGGCTCCGCCCCCAAGGGGGGTCACTTAAGGACTAGGGGCCCCGCCCTCCCCACTCTCCCGCCCTCCAAGGTGTGCCCAGCTCCCGCTGCCCCGCACCTCGGTGCCTAGCCTGACCGCGTTCCCGCCTCCTTCGAACCACTTCCGGGGCGGATCTCAGCCCGCTATCCCGCCGTCCCGGAAGTTTTGGGACGCCTGTCGTCACCGGGAAACCAGAACGAACTTCCGGCAGGCTGAGAAAGAGCGGGATCTGCTTCCGGCCGAGGGCGATCCGGGTTGGCGAGAGGTGACCGGAAGTCCCGCCCTCGGGCCGGCCCTGAGGCCGCTGTCCCGCCATGGCGGAGGTGTTGGAGCTACCCCGGACACGCATAGGCGCCGCTCATGTGGCGAGCTTCATCGACCGGCCCGTGTGCTTCGTGGGGCGCCTGGAGAAGGTGGGAGGGGGTCCGGGAGATGGGGAGGGGCCCCTGCTGAGAGGAGGTGGGGCAGCGAGGGCTCGGACAGAGGAGGCGGGGAGTGCTGAGCTGAAATGGCGGGAACTGACCCTGCTCCTGCCCTGGCTCAGATCCACCCCAGCGGGAGGTCGTTCACCCTGACGGACGGAGAAGGCGCTCAGGTCACCGTGGAGCTGGCCCAGCCCGTGAGTACGCGCCGCAGGGGGTCCGGGAGCACTGGGACCCTGAGGTCTTTTACAGGCAGGCCTCTGCCGCACAGGGCGAGTTATCAGGCAGAGTAGTACCCAGCGAGGGTCACCCTGGGCCCCAGGGGCCGTTGGCACAGAGGCCAAAGGTCCCTTGGGTGGGCCCTCTTGGACCTGTAGCTGCCTTGGGTGGGTTACATCCAGGGCCCAGCAGAGCCTGGTTTCCCTTGGCAGCTGGAAGAGGAGATCTCCGGGGTCCTGGAGGTGGTGGGCAGAGTGACGGCCAAAGCCACCATCCTGTGTTCGTCCTACGTCCTCTTCAGAGACCACAACCACAGCTTTGGTGAGTGTCTGGCCCACCTCGGCCTGGCTGACTGTGCTTCTGGGGTTCCCACATCCCCTCCCTTCCCTCAGTGATGAAGCAAGACACCCCCCACCCCACCCCCACCTGGGGCCCACCTGCTGCCATCTTAACAGGTGCCCCTGGTGGCTGACTCCTTTTCCTTCTTGAGGGACACGCTGGCTTTTTCCTTACGTGACGGGGGTTTCCAGGCTCCCCCAAAGTGCCAGGCCATTCCTCCCCTGCAGCCCCTCACCCCCTCCGAGCCTGGGTGCCTGGACCGCTGGTTCGTGTGGAATAACTTTTGGGTCTTGGCATCCCGACCAACAGTCCATCCAGATGCCCTGGCTGGTGCCTTGAAGCAATTTCTGGTCCTCCCCACCCCCCTTGGCACACTTATGGTCCTTCCTCTGGTTAAAGATTTCCCTGTTGGGGCAAAGCCTTCCTCCTGTGCCAGCCCTCAGCAGCTCTGACTTTTTCTCACCTCGTACAAGGGGGAAGGGGCCGGATCCTCTCCCGGCCTGGGGTCACTGGCAGAGGAATGATTGGGGGGCTTTCTCTTAGACCTCAGGCTCTACAATGACGCGCTCAAGATCATCCACGAGTTCCCACAGTTTTACCCATTCGGGGCCACGCAGCAGGACTGACCCCCCTGCCCCATCTGGGCACTTCCTGAGCACCGATGACCATCTGTCTGACTGTGCCTCGTGAGGTCAGCTCTGCGTTTTTTGGCCTGGGCGAACAATTCTGTTTTGTTAATAAAAGAGAACAATTATCCACTCTTTGCAGTGCTCGGGTCACTGGGGAATCCTCCCTCTGCCTGTTTTTGGCTCCTGGCCCGAAGGGTCCCAAAGTCTCAGGCCACCAGTCCCTTATGGGACATCTCCTTGGGCCCATGGGCCACTGCCCAGCTTTTACTGCTGTCCCCCGAGCCAGTCGAAGGGCTGGCGATCCCAAGATCAGCAGTGCTCCCTGCCTCCACACACGGCCCCCCAAAGGAGGCATCTCTCCCACCTGAAGAATGGGGGGGCCAGAGAGGCTCCCGACGCCTTCCTCCCAAGGTGCCAATTCTTCAGCAGATACCAGCTAACAAAGTGTGTCGTGTCTGTGAGGGCAAATTGGGATGTCCGGAGCTGGCCTACAGCCAGTCTTTGCTGACTGCTCAGCCTGCTTCAGCACCCTTACCATTCCCAGAGGTGTTCCCTCCCTCCCAGCATCAGAGCTGTGGGGCCTTCGAGGCTGGTTCCCACCAGTATCCTGTGTGTTCTGTTGGTGCTTTGGGGGGGCGTCTGGGTCTCCATAGGTGTAGATACTGGCTGAGAAGTGCATCGGCTTTCCCAGCAAGCGGGGGCCACCCACCCCAAGCTCAGATCCCAGTCCTGCCTCCAACTGTCTGTGTGACCTTGGGCAAATTACTTCATCTGTGGGGGCAGCTTCCTTGGAAGCAAGTCCCAGCCTGGAAGGTGAAGGGTGCCTGGCATGAAGCCCACGAGGCTGCTATGGCCTCCCTCCCTGTCATCTCATGCCCGATGGGCTTTGACTGGCTCTTTGTCCCAGGCCCTGGTCAGGGCACCCACCTCTGCCCACAGGGTCCTTCCCCGCTTTTCCTGATCCTCTATGCCGGGGTGGCACCACCCCATTTCTAACCTCTTTGCATTTATTCACTTCACACTGACACCTACAAGAGCCAGCCTGTGCCCAGTTCCCACTGGGTGCCTTCTGTTCCTCGTGTGCAGATTAGATTGAACACTCCCCTGATTATAACAATGAAAATAGTTCAGTCTCCCCTGATTGTGAAGATCAAATCGTTAAATCTGCCTAGTTTTAGATTTAGTCCCCATAAGAGTAAACACAGTCCTTAAAGTTGAGTGGGAAGATCTGCCCGTTTTCAAATCGAATCACCCAGAGTGTGTGACAGCGACATGAGAGCGGGTTTGCGGGGCTGGAGATCCGGCTCTAGATGTCAGTCCAGAGGGGGCTCCAACGGAATGTCCCCAGGAGGGGCAGTTGGGGGCTTCGGCTGGCCACACACTGAGAAGAGAGACGGGGCTTTTGGTCTCTGTGTCTGACTGGAAGTCACTTTTTCCCTGGAGGTTTGAAGCTGGCTGAAAGACCTTTGGGAAGCTGATTTGGTTTGGGGGGTTTCTCTGGTTCTGAGCAGTGGAAGTTGACACAGAAGAAGACATTTTCTTGGTGTAGAAGAAAGAAGATTCAAACAGTTGTCCTCCATCTCCCTAACTGTCTTAGAGTCAGTTTGTGACTGGACTACTTCCTAAGATTATCCTTGTAGTTTAGGGAGATCCTCATCCCTCTTACCTCAGTTTCCCATCCTGTTATTCCAATAAACCCCTTGACTGAGAAAGCAACTGGAGTATCTTGATAGTTCACTCAGGAGGGAGGGAAGAAGCAAAGGCTTCAAGAAGACTGGGCAAGTGAGGAAGGGGGTTAGGAAATGGATTGATTCATCAGCGATCAGTAGGGATCAATAGGCAAACCTGATAAGTCAAGCCCTCTCCAGCCACAGCCAGAGAACAACAGTCATTGTGAAGAAACAGGTCCCCCCCCTCCCCGTTTACCTTCACTATCTCCCACTTAATCATGAAGTGGGAAGTCTGGAGCCCCCGTGCAGTAGTGGGCGACCAGCTCCTGGACTTGAGAACTGTGATTGGGAGGAGACCCAGCCAGGGCGGGAGCTGTTACTTCCCATGAGAATTCGTCATTCCTTGGAGTGCTGCCTGGGCCCGAGGCCCTGTTTCCTGGTGACTGGACGGACTTGACTACTGGATTGTGTGAAGACACCAGCCTCAGGAGCGACCGCTCCTCTTGAGAGGCTCCCTGCGCCCCAGGCCCTCAGCTGAGGGCCGATTAGCCCTGCCTGGCTCGAGCCTGGGGCTGGAGAGACATTAGTTATCCTCTTTCTGCTTTCTTGCTTCCCTCTTTCTACATTTTGTAAATAGAATCTCTTCGGAATGAATTAAATTCCTGGCAACCACTCATAAAATATACAAAGGCCAACCCTTTTCCCCCTTACACGTGGGACCCTGGCAGGCAGGTGGCCTTGTTATTCCCATCTTACAGTGGGGGAAACTGAGGCACGCGAAGATTTCCCCCTGCCAGTAAGCCTCTTCCTGACTTCCTGTGCTGTGCCCATCTGTATATACTCAGATCGCTCTCCTCATCGTCCCTGGTGAGGAGGGACGGTTTCGTTCTGGGACAGGCACACAGTAGGTGCTTCCCAAGCGTGTGCCGATGGGTCGGTTGGTTGAGTTAGCAATCGGGAGTAGCGCCCCAGTGGTGGTCCCAGGGGCTTCCCTTCCTCGCCAGCTGCTGGCTCTCAGAAGCCCAGACTGGGCCGAGCGAATGAGCCCGTCTTGGGAAGGCAGGGCCAGCCGAAAGGGGCCTTTAGGACCTCCAACGGCGCTCCCAGGCTCGAGGCGCCAAGCTGCGGCATAAGCCACCATCAAAGCCTGACCGCCCAGGCCCGGGCCCAGCAAGGAGGCACGGGGCGAGCCTCCCCGTGGGGGCTGGGGCCTCAACGCCCCCGTGGCGACCACCTGAGCCCAGAAAGAGGCCGGCCTTGAGCAAAGAGTGCAGACAATGAAGGGAGAACTGGGGGGTGAAGAGGCCCCAAAAGAGCCTGTCACAACCTTTATGAACGAAGCGGCCCTGGGCAAAGACCATAAATAGCCCAACAATTACACGGTGGCTTTTCAAGTCAGATTGTCCCGGAGCCCCTGCCTCCAGGGCTGGCCTTGGGAACCCAGCTGCCCGGCCTGATTGACCGAAGAGCATTTGGCCCGGGGCTGGCCCGCCCCCAGAGGTGGGGCTGGGGTGACCCCAGACACCAAGGCCAGGTCCGGGCGTCCTCGCCTCCAACGCCCAGCTTTTCTCTTCCTGGGGCGGCAGGCCTCGCATTCGAGGGGAATCGGGGAACAGAACGGGGCCACCCTGGGAAGGGACTCCCTGAGGGTGCACCCAGCAGGTCCCCAAATGGAAGGAAGCCCATGCTGTCCTACAGCTCACTCCTCTCTGTGGGGGGCTGGGGAGGGGGAGAGACCCCCCAGAGGCTCAAAGGCCCTTTGGAAGGTGGATCCGGCCTCTTGGGATGGCCTGGGCTGGACCGCACTCTTCTTGCCCAAGAACTGCCTGCGCCTCCTAGCCAGCGGCCTGGAGGAAGGAGCCGGGGAGGAGTCCCCCAGTGGGGTGGGGCACCCCAAAGCCCACGGCCTAGGGCTGCACGGTCTCTGCGGGAACGAGGTTGCCAGTGGTGTCCAGCTGCATGCACTTGCAGGAACACGCCGACACGGGGCACTCCGCGTGGTCCCTAAGCGGGGAAAGGCTCGCAGTTAGGACCGGCCCGCTCTGGAATAGGGGAGAAAAGAGCCCCCAAAGCAGAAGCGGCTGGGCTGCCCAATGGGGCTGCCCAGGAGAAGGCAGCCCGCCAGCTTCTCTTCCCAAATCCCGGAAGCTTTTTCCAGGCAGGCTTTGGCAGCAGGCGATGCCTTGAGGCAGCCATTGGGTGGATGGGTGGGAGCCTCAGGGAAGGCCAGAGCAGGCCTGCTTAAAGACTCTCCCCTCCGTTGTAGAGGGGAGCCCGCGCAGCAGAGTGGGAAGGGCCAGGCAGCCGTCCAAGGCGAATCGGAACCCAGGACCCGCCAGCTCCCGGCAGCGGGCCCAAGCCACGCAGGGAGGCCCCGGCCAAGAGCTAGACCTTTGCTGCCTGGGCCGCCCCAGTCTGGATCCCTCGCTTACGGGGGAGCCTGGCGGAGCTTACCTGAACCAGCTGAGCATGTGGCCCGCGTGGCCGCCATGCCTGCAGTTGTGGCACCAGGTGAACCAGTTGTTGAACTGGGCGAGCTTCTTGTCCTTGCTGAGGTCCGCCTTCTCGTCGGGCCTGGACCCTCCTGGGCAAAGGAAGGCGCACCGTCAGGGGCTCAGAGCTCCCCGGCAGGGCCCCGCGGGCCGCGCCGGCCCGAGCACAGACCAGCGCCGGGCCTACCTGGGCAGCTCGAGACGGGCGTCCCCATGTTGATGAGGCAGAGGGCGCAGCGCGGCAGGGGCTTCCGGCAGCCGGGGCAGCTCGTGACTTTGGACTTGGTCGGGGAGCCGCTCACGCCGTACTGGCTGAAGCCCCGGCCCTGGTGGGGCACGGCCGAGCAGCTGTACGAGATGGACTTGCCGCAGAAGTTGCAGCTGACGAACACCTGCAAGCAAAGGCCCGGTGACGGGACGCTGCCCGAGCACGAGATCAGACCCGGCCGGGCCCACCAAAGCACCCCCGGGGCGAGCCGCGCCCCAGCCCCAAAGCGAAGCTGGCCGCTCCGCCAGGCCTCAGGGAGGGCCACGGGAGGGTGTTCAGCCATTTTCAAAGGTTCCGTCAGGCAGGCCGGCTCTTATTTCTTTATGGGAAACGCCTATTTGCTCCGTGGGAGACGGGAACAAGTAGGGCGAGAGAAGACGGCGACAAAAGGCACTTTAAGTGCGATTGCAGGAACCAAAGAAAACGGATGCTGCAAATCCAAGCAGGGACGGCCATTTCCCTGGTCCAAGGAAGGCCAGAGAGGAAACTCCCTCTGCTCTGGTCTCGCCTCCCGGGCCCACTCGAGACTGAGCCCGGCCGGGGCCCCGCACACAATGTGGCCGAGGGCTGGCTCTCCCTCCGCCAGAGCAAGCTCGGAAAGGGGGGCAAACAGAGCCCCCGCGCGCACCCTCAAACTATCCTCCTTCCTGAGTGCGGAAGCACGTCGGGGCTCAGAGCACGTGCCGACAGCCTCAACATGGACCCGTCTCCTTCGGAACTTTCAGGCCCGAGAAAACCCCAAATGCTGGCCCTGCGGCACATCAAGGAAAGACAAGCTCACGTGTGAGCGCCAAGCTGGCAGGGGGATCAAAGCCACTTACCTGAGCACACCCCATCCCGGGCGGGCAAGAGTCCTGTGAGCGTCGGTGCCCTGAGCACGGACAAGCGCACGTCCTGCTTTTAAAACGTCGCCCCCTTCACTGCCAGCGTGAGCCACTTCCTGAGCTCCGACACTGGGCAGCCTTAAAAGGGAAGTCACCCAAGTGGGCGCCATTTACCTGTGCCAGGGGCTTGGAACTGGGGTCCAGCTTACTCCGGTGAATGTCGAATTCTGCACGCTTGTGCCAGAAGCGCCAGGCGTCCAGCAAATTCCTGTAGTTCTCGATCCAGTACTGCACCCGCTCGTCTTTAAGCACGTCTAAGGGAGAGCCCTGGCAAAGGAAAGGCGGCCATCGGGGTCTGAGGGCGTCTCGGGGAGCGCGGGGGCTCGTGTCGGGCCTTGGGCCCCACTGGGCTCACTGACCTGGAGCATACAGTAGCTCGCCGTCTGCACATCTCCAGTTCTGTCGACGTAACTCTCCATCAAGTCCACCCCATCCTTGGTGAGGCCTGTCAGCAGGATGCCCTCAAGGTTGCCCGCCTCCTTCATTTCGTTGGTCAGTTTTTCGATGTATCTGTTCAACTGGACAGTTCAGAGGTTATTTCCCATCCATTCTCTTTTGAGAATGCCAGGCCCTGGACAGTCCCCTCTTGACCCCAACCCACTCCAGCTAGCAGTCGGGAGAGGAGGCCGAAGCCAGCCTGGGCCCACAGAACTGGCCCAGACAAGGCCTTAAACCGGCGTCCTTGGTTCTACGGGAGACTGAGTCTTCACCCTTGCTGCATGTACCAAGAGAGAGGAGGTTAGCCAGGCCAACCAAGCCCTTTCACAGCATTCCGGACACACGATTGAGACAAGAGCCTATGGATTCAAGGGAGAGTCTCCAACGGGCCAATAAAAGAGCCCACGACAAACAGGTAGAGAACATGAAGCCACATCATCTGTTCTAACAGCTCCATTTTCCAGAAAAACAGGTTGAGGCTCCCTGAGGAGAATGGCGCCCTGGGGCAAAGCCCAAGCAGGGTCCAGGGCCTGAGAAGCATGAGGCATGATAAGGCCCAGCCAAAGGTCAGATGGGTACTGCTTAGGGCACCAAGGACGTGTTTTGATCAAATGCATTTAGCAATGCTGCCCACTGGCAACATCTGGCTCCAGCCAAGACAGCTCTGTATTCAGGAGAACTCCTTGCCAATGGCCCAGACACAGAGCCTCCACCCCAGCTCACCTGAGCATCGCTGAGGAACTTGCAGGCAAATGCCACCCTGTCTCGCACTGCCACCTTATTCTCGTACTAAAAGGAAAAGAAGAGAGGTGCTCCTTACAGGTGAGCCTGACCTGGGCACCAGCAGGGCTCAAGCTGGGGCCAGGCCTGCACACAGAGTCCCACCACAAGGCCAGGTATTCTGTGGCCTCACATGATGCTCAAGAGTCAGGGTGACAATCCACAGCCTGCCATGAGAGCCGGTCCATAGAGCAGGTCATGAACAGGACACAAGTTCAGTCTGGAGCTCCAAGAGCTGCGGCATTGCTCAAGAGTCTACTGGGGGATCCCAAAGACATTAAAAAAAAAACGGGAAAGGAACTGCATGTACAAAAATATTCATAGCTGCGCTCTTTGTGGTGGCAAAAAAACTGGAAAATTGGGGGGGGGGTGCCTCAATCGGGGAATGGCTGAACAAATTGTGGTATCTGATGGGGATGGAATATTGTGCTGAAAGGAATGATGAACTGGAGGGATTCCATGTGAACTGGGACGACCTCCAGGAACTGATGCAGAGTGAAAGGAGCAGAACCAGGAGAACAGTGTACACAGAGACAGATACATTGTAGCATGATCAAATGTAACTGACTTTGCTACTAGCAACAGTGCAATGACCCAGGACAATCCCAAGGGAGTGAGGAGAAAGAATGTATCCATATCCAGAGAAAGAACTGTGGGAGCAGAAACGCAGAAGAAAAATATAGGATTGATCACATGGTTCGATGAGGATAGGATTGGGGTTTTACTTTTATAAGATCACTCTGTTACAAAAAGGAATATGGAAATAGTTCTTGAGTGACAATACACATATAACCTAGTGGAATTGCTTGTCAGCTTTAAGAGGGCGGAGGGAAAAGGAGAGGAAGACAACATGAATCATGTAACCATGGAGAAGAAATAGAGTCTACTGGGGGGGGCAGCCAGGTGGGGGGCAGGGAAGAGAGTGCCAGGCCTGGTGATGGGAGGTCCGGGGATCAAATCTGACCTAGGATAAGTCTCTTCAGCCCCACTGCCTAGCCCTTACTGCTCTTTTTTGTCTTGGAAACAATACCCAGTACTGATTCTAAGACAAGGCAAGGGTTTAAAAAAAGGAGTCTATCAGAGCTGCAGAAAGCTAGCTCCAGGCTGGCATCGTGCCCAAAAATGTAGCCAATTCAGCTTATCCTCCCAAAGTGTGGAGGCTGGAGGGGAGCAGAAGTGAGCTTACCAAGACGCCGTCATAAGAGCCAGGCTCACTCGTCAGGAAGGCAAACATGACACAGAGGTAGGGGTCACTAAGCTGTAGCCGTAGGGTGCTGCACATCTCCCTCCAAAGGGAGTTCTTCTCATCTGTGTATCCTGACAGTGCCATGGCCACAACGTTGAGGTTCAAGTCACCTGCACAGCAGAAGCAGCCTGGTCAGAGTGAGCAGGCCCCTTGGCTTTAGTTCAGAGGATGCCCCCAAAAAACACCCCAGAAGGAGGAGGGGAGGTAAGGGCTGGGGAGAGGGCTGGGCCCCCCAGGGGGAGGAATGGTGCCAACCTTACCAGCAAAAGCTTGTATCTTTGCTAAGGGGCCACTAATCACTAAAGAACCATCTTGTGGACATCCTCAGGGAGGCCCTGGGGGTGAGCCGAGATCCCTGCCCCGACCAGTTCCACCTGCCTTTGGCTCTCCATTGGCACGGTGGCAGCTTGATAGCTAACAAAAGGCTTTCTCAAATTAAGCTGGCAGAGTTACTGACTGGCCGTCTAGGAGCATCCTCAGGGCGCCGCGTGGCCTTCAAGAGCTTCTCTGGCTCCTGATGACGTTTTCAGTCTCCCTGTGGCTCCCTTCTGCCTATTCTCTAACTGTGCCCTTTTCATACTCAGATCTCCACATGCCCCAGTGGAAATGCCTTCATCTCTCTGCATGAGGTGGCTTTGCCCTGACCCCCCTCCGCCTCCTAGCCAAGGCCGGCCTGGGAACAAAGGGAAGGGAGGCCAGCCTAGCCACTGGTCACCTCTGACCCTAGACCCTGAAGTCTCAGCCCAGGGGGGCTGGGCAGGAGGAAGATTAGCTCTAAGGGAAGGGAACCTTTCTTTGGGCCCAACCAAGGCCCAAGTCTGAGTTGGGGGGAGGGGAGGCGCAAATGTCCCCAGAGCCCCTCGGAGGAACACCTCTGCTTGACCTTGGGGGAGAGAAGAAAGACGATGAGGGGGGTCCGAGCACAAGCTTGGGGGGAAAGAGCCCCTTCTACAGTCCAGGCTAAGTTCTGAAGGCCACTGGGCCCAAACGGGCTCCCGCGGAGGCTCCCACCCTACCTTTCTCGGAGGAGGCGCCTTCGTTCAGGATCTGGATAGCCCGTCGGATGTCCAAGTTGAACAAGGCCACGGCGGCAGCGCGCTCCCATTCCCCCTCTTGCACGAGGGAGTTGAGGAAGGGGCCCACGTCCACGCTGGTCCCCTTGGTGATCCAGCCACAGAGCTGCAAGGCCAGGATTCTCTCTTCACTCAGACTCTGGCCCTCGCTCGGCTTCTCGGAAGCCCCGCTCCAGTTATGCCTGCTGCTGCCCTCTGCCATGCCTAGAAAAGAGGGGCCTTCTGTGCCGGGTGCCAGCATGCCTTCTCCCTAGGGTGGCGCTGACAAAGGTTGGCGCCGCAGGCCAGGACGAGGGAAGTCTTTGGCAGCTGACCTTGGACCTGCTCCACAGGAGGCCCAGCTGCAGGCCTCGAGCCCCGGCCCCTTTCTGGCCCCCTCGGGGGAGCCGCCCGGCCTCTTCCAAGTACGTAATGAATAGCTCGGTATGACTCGAAAACCCTCTAAGGCTGCGTCCCAGCCAGGCTTCCCTTGATTAGAGCTCGGCTCCCTGGGCAGCCCTGTCACTAGAGGGCAACCCCATGAGCCGCTGTCTGTGGGCAAGGCTCGGGCATCCCCTTTGGGGTGGGCACAAGGGCCAGGGTGCCCGAGTGAGCTGCTGCCGCCCTCCCGAGGTCACCCAGACTCGCTGCCCCTCCGTGGGAATGATTACTGAGATTCTGATGTCTTAGGTCCCAGAAGCTGTGCCTAAAAAAGGCTCGGGAAGATTTCAGATTTGGGCTTCTTCCTCCTAAGTTCTTGGTGCTGTCACGAAAGAGAGGAAGGCAGGGGCCTGCTGGACCAGTCTGCGGGGGAGTGGAGAGCTTAAAGAACATTCCCAGCTCCCCCCAGGAAAAGGCCTGCCCAAGAGGGGGCTTGGAGCTAAGTGTCCTCACAAGATCTCAGCCTGGAAGAGGGAAGCACCACCTGCAGCCCCGCTCACATCCGTGCTCCCCCCCAGCCGGGGCCTTCCCCACCGGACAGACCCCCTGGGAGGCCACCCTGGCACTTGTGCGAGTCACGGGGCCCCCTAGGATGACCCACTCAGTCTAGGAGGGTGAAGTCTTCTGGTGTCTACGGTGATTCACCAGAGGTCCAGGGATCCTTTTTCCTCGTTCTGGCCGGGCAACCAAAGCGACTGCTCGGAGAGCTCAGTTCGAAGTGAGACTCTCCTTGCAAGGAAATGGTTTAAAGTCAAGGCCTGACGCCCGCCCGGCAAAAACCAGCCGGGCCGCTTCTCCCTTCCCCGTCCTGGAGCCCAGCTGGGCCCGAGGGGAGGGAGCACAAGGCCCAGGCCCTCCCCCCAGAAGGCCGCTGGCCCGCTGCCTCGGAGAGTTCCGGCGCAGGAGAACGTGGAGGAGAAGTGACTAGCCCAGGGCCACCGAGCTAGGACGCGGGGGGCTGGGCCCGGCTCTGTGTCCGCGGAGCCACCCCGACGCCCCCTCTGCACACCCCAGGGTGAAGCGGCAGTCCTTACCCAGAGACGACTTCACGATGGTCTTGATGCCCGCGTACACCAGCGAGCCCTTGTGGCCGGGCGATCTGGAGCCCGCGTCTTCGGTGTACTGCTTCATGAGTATGGACACGCATAGGAAATGGCACGGCTGGCGGGGCCCACCGCGCCCCACTGCCCCCCACCTTCCGGCGCGGGCCCCGGCAAAGGATATAGTACAGGGTGTACCAGAGGGACTTGAGCTGGGGGTCCTCGTGGCCCGCCAGCACGTGGTTCCTCCAGACCTGCTCGGTGTCCAGGCCGTAGCGGGACAAGGCCCGCAGGCGCATCTTGGTGGCGACGTCCTGCTCGGGCGAGGGGTCGCCGCCCCCCTCCTCGGCGCACTCGTACAGGTGCCGGCCGCAGGCCCACATCAGGGAGGTCACCGGGCTCCAGGCCAGGGAGATGCGCTCGAACACGGTGAAGTCGGCCAGCGCGCGGTGCGGCGTCAGCACGATCATGCGGTTCTGGCTGGTGGGGTGCCAGGCGAAGGAGGCGATGCAGCTGTCGCCGGGCTGCACGCTGCGCTCGATGATGGTGGGCTCCGTCTCGTCCCCGATGGGCGTGGGCGTGTGCTGCATGTCGTAGAGCCGGATGATGTCGCTGTCCCTGGTCAGCGTGGCCAGCAGCCCCGTGCGCGTGGGGCACCAGGCCACCTTGGTCAGGGGCTTGGGCTGCTCCGTCAGGGTCAGCACGGGCTTCTCGAACTTGCGCAGGTCCCAGATGGCCACCTGGCCCTCGTAGAAAGAGGCCACGCGGTCGTGGAAGTGGGGGTCCACCATGACGCCCTGCACGGCCTTGGTGTTCACGAACATCTTCTGGCTGGTGTTGCGCAGGTCAAAGATGGCCAGGTTGCGGTGCATGCCGGCCAGCAGCAGCTTCTGGTCCCTGGGCAGCCAGCACAGGGACAGGCACGCGTCGTTCTGGCCCAGCTCGTACAGGGGCTTGGTCACCACCAGCCCCGCCTCGGCGTCCCCCGCCGCCAGCCGGCCCTTGTCCGCAGGCAGCGCCGCGTCGGGGCTGTACTTGCTGCAGATGTCCCAGATGAGCACCGAGAAGTCGGCGCGGTGCTTGTCCAGGCCGGCCGCCAGCCAGCTGCTGTCCAGCGGGTTCCAGGCCAGCGTGTTGCACTGCCGCGCGTGCTTGGGCACAAACTCCTTCCCGATCAGATCCCTGAACTTGGAGTTGTGGTCCTGGCCCAGGCTGGTGAGGACCACGCGGCCGTTGGCCTGGCCCACGGCCAGCAGGCACTCGGGGTCGTAGCTCAGGTACCAGGCCACGCACTTCATGTACGGCGTGTCCGAGTTGATGGACAGCAGGGTGGCCGCCGAGTCCTCCGACAGCCTCAGGGAGCCCGCCTTGAGCTCCGAGCTGCCCGCCGGCTCCACGTGGTAGAGGCTCAGCTCCGAGTCGCACACCACGAACCTGTCCACCTGGTGCGGCGCCCACAGGATGTCCGGCTTCGAGCCGCTCATGCTGGCTGGCCTGGGGGGGAGGGGGGCTTCTCCTGAGCAGAAAGAAGAAAGGAGGTCCGGCAGGGCCAGGGCGCCCCTGGCTCCCACTGGCCTCGCACGGGCTACTCCCTTCCCGGGGGACCTTCCCGGCTTAACTGCCTCCCCTGAGATGCCCCGGACCCCCGACAATTTCCCACCCCGCCCCAGGCCGTGCCTGAGCTGAAGGGACCGCTGTCTGCACCCCACAGCCCTCAAGGCTGGGAGACTGCGGGGGCCCTGGGTGCCTGGCGGGCAGCAGGGCTCAGGAAGTGCCGGCTCCCCCCAGCGCAGCCCCAGGCACCCCCAATGGCCCTGGCCCAGCAAGTGCCGGCTCCCCCAATGGCCCTGGGTGCCTGGCCCGCAGCAGGGCTCAGCAAGTGCCGGCTCCCCCCAGCGCAGCCCCAGGCGCCCCCAATGGCCCTGGGTGCCTGGCCCGCAGCAGGGCTCAGCAAGTGCCGGCGCCCCCAATGGCCCTGGGTGCCTGGCCGGCAGCAGGGCTCAGCAAGTGCCGGCTCCCCCCAGCGCAGCCCCAGGCGCCCCCAATGGCCCTGGGTGCCTGGCCCGCAGCAGGGCTCAGCAAGTGCCGGCGCCCCCAATGGCCCTGGGTGCCTGGCCGGCAGCAGGGCTCAGCAAGTGCCGGCTCCCCCCAGCGCAGCCCCAGGCGCCCCCAATGGCCCTGGGTGCCTGGCCGGCAGCAGGGCTCAGCAAGTGCCGGCTCCCCCCAGCGCAGCCCCAGGCGCCCCCAATGGCCCTGGGTGCCTGGCGGGCAGCAGGGCTCAGCAAGTGCCGGCTCCCCCAATGGCCCTGGGTGCCTGGCCCGCAGCAGGCGCTCAGCAGAGTTGGGACATTCAGCCCGGTTCGAATCCGGGGGAGACGTTGGGGCCTGCGAGCGGCCGGAGGCTGCGGTGGGTGGAAGGGCCAGGGGCGAGGGATGGGGACCCTCCGGAAAGCTCTCCAAGGGCCCCTTGACTGGTCAGGGGAGCGGCAGCGAGCCCACCTCGAGAGCGCTGTGGCCCTGGGCCCAGGACTAACCTGGTCAAGCGGGCAGGATCGTACCCGCAGACTCACTAGACTCTAGTACCCGCCGCCTCGGCGGGGCTTCTGCTCACGCGCACAGCCCACTACGGAAGCCCAGCGAGTCAAAGAACCTACTGCGCACGCCACGCCCCACCCACACCCCCACAGCACATGCGCATTCCGTATCTCCCCTCCCTTTTCTCCTGAGTTGGGGAAAAGCCTGTACGTGTGCCCGCCCCACTGGGTTCCACCTATGGATCGGGGCCCCGCCGAGTACCCGCCCCTCACTCCAGATCCCGCCCCCTGCCAGCCCCACGGGCTCAGCCCTCGCTTTTGGCCCCTCCTCGGTCCCACCCCTCACCCCAGACCCCGCCCCCATATTGCCCTGCGCCCTCTCCTTCATTCCTAGCCCCACCTCGGTCCGGCCCCCAGGCTGGGCCTGCACTCTCCCTTTTACGCCTGGCCCCGCCCAAATCCCGCCCCTAGCCTCAGGCCCCGCCTGTGTCTGCCCCTCCCCCACCCCAGTCCCGCCTCGGGCCATCCTCACCCACTCCCCCAATAGTTGGCCTCTCTCGTCCCTCAGTCTGGTGTGGGAGCTGGTGCAGGGGTGGCCCCTGAACCCGACAGGTCAGGTCTGGAGATGCCGCTGGGGGCCCGCCTAAGGAAGGGGCCCCTTGTGACCCGGGTCGTTCAGTTCAGTGAGGAAGAAGCAGATTCGAGCCCGGCCTCAGTTTCCCTCTCTGTAAATCCATCGAACCTAATGACACCGGGTGCAGAACTCTGCGCCCCCCAACCCCGCGCGCTCGGCTGGGGCCTCCTACCTCAACTGGCCTCCCCGGCTCCAGAGCCCTCCTTCCCAGGGATGTAATCGCGCTCCATAAATGCGGGGGAGCTCCCTTTCCTGCCCTAGGCTGGGGCCGCCCCCCAGGGGCCAGCGGGGGCAGGTGGGGCTCAGCCAGACCACAGACAACGACCGGGAGGCATCCCGTCAGTGCCCACTAGGTGGTGCCCAGGCCATTCCCAAAGTGGTCCGAGAGGCTCCGCCCTCGGGCCCAGCGCCAAGGCCAGGGCCCTGATGTCCAGCTGGTCTGGGAGCTCCGCCTTGGTCCTTGGACTTCCCCAGGCCCCTGCTCCCTCACACCCACAGAGGCACATCGCTGGCAGGAGCCTCTGGTGGCTGTCCCTCCTCCCCAAGGCTGGCCACAAATCCTGGACCAGGGGGGCAGCTGAGCAGCAGTGGGGTGGAGAGCCAGGCCTAGAGACGAAGGTCCTGGGTTCAAATCTGACCGTCAGGCACTTCCCGGCTGTGTGACCCTGGCAAGTCCCTTGACCCCCACGGCCTGGCCCTGACCATTCCTCTGCCTTGGAGCCAATGCACAGAATTGACCCCAAGACGGAAGGGGAGGATTTTATTAAAAAAACAAACAGAAGAATTCCTGGGGCAAACGCCTGACCCTGCTTGGTTGAAATCCCCGGAGCTTGGCCAGAGCATCCTTGAGGCTGGAAAGTTCGGTGGACGTCCACAGGCTGGGGCTTGGGGACTCCCCCAGGAGCCTGGCCTCCCCGGGGGTGCTCCTGGGTAGCAGCCTCTGCTCCGCTGAGCATCCAGGGCCCAGCTCTTCGCTCTCCTGCCCGGCAGGCTCGGCCATGAGGGCTCTCCTTCATCACGTGCCTCAGTTTCCCTCCAGGCCCTCCCAGAATTGCTGGGGCTTCTCTCGCCTCGAAGGCCTCTGCTGAGGGCAGGAAAGGACCGGATCGGGACCTGAGCGGGACCTGAGCAGAAGGTCTGCGCTCTTTCCCCTGCAGTGCCTCCCCGGACTAAGGAACTCTCCGCACGCTCCCACGCACCGCCTGCACTGCCGCTGTCCTGCTTTGTGGGTGCTGCTTCTTTGTTCTTGGACCTTGGCCGGGCTGGAGGGCCTCGCCTGTGCTTCTTCAGCCCTTCTCCAGCTGAGGCGCGGAGGCAAACAAGGTCAAGGGACTTGCCCAGGCTCACAGCCAGGAAGAGTCTGAGGCCAGATTCGAAACCAGGACCTCGCATGGCCAGAACGGGCTCTCCAGCCACTGCAGCCCCTGCGCTGCCCCTGAATACTCCTTCTAAGCTACATGAAGTTCAAAGAGAGCAAGAGGACCGGGAGAAAGCCCCTGCCAGCGGCTGAGGCGCGTCACTCGCACAGGTGAGCCTCCGAGAGCAAGGCTGAGCCTGAAGCGCCAGTCCTGCCGGCCCTCTTCTTTCATGGCGACAGAGCAGCGGGAGATGGGGAAGCCACAGCAGGGGATGGCTTTTCGCTGAGCTCCGTCCGCCCGCTGCCTGCCCAAGGGACCCTCGGACCAGGGTGCTCTGGAGTGCAGGAGCCAGCAGGATGCTGGGGGGGGGGGGGTCCCCTCTGGTGTCTCCTAGTGCGGCTGCCCAGGACCCCGAGTCCTAAAGCAGGGAGGCCCCGTCCTGTCCAGAAAAGGCAAAGAGCTGCCCGGAGGGAGGGAAAGAGAGAGGAAGGGAGGAAGGGAGGGAGGGAGAGAGGGAAGTGGTGGAGGAGGGAGGGAAGGAGGGAGGAAGGGAGGGAAAGAGGAAGGGAGGGAGGGAAGGAGGGAGGAAGGGAGGGAGGGAGGGAGGGAAGTGGTGGAGGAGGGAGGGAAGGAGGGAGGAAAGGAGGGAAAGAGGAAGGGAGGGAGGGAGGGAGGGAGGGGAGGAGGGAGGAGGAAGGGAGGGAGGGGAAGTGGTGGGGAGGAGGGAGGGAAGGAGGGAGGAAGGGAGGGAAAGAGGAAGGGAGGGAGGGAGGGGAGGGAGGGAGGGAGGGAAGTGAAGTGGTGGAGGAGGGAGGGAAGGAGGGAGGAAGGGAGGGAAGAGGAAGGGAGGGAGGGAGGGAGAGAGGAAGGGAGGGGGAAGGGAGGGAGGGGGGAGGAGGGAGGGACCTCCTAGAGGTGCCCACCCGCCCGAGACATGGGGAGAGCAGCACCCAAGCAGTTCTATGGGAGGGAGTTCTGCAAGGGGCCCCCAGGCACCTTCTCCTGGGTTGAGGGGCACCAACAAGACCCCCAAAGTGCGAGGCCACAGCAGGGAGACGGCTGGGTGCCTCTCGGGAAGGCTCTCTTGCTGGGGAGCTTGGCGCCAGCTTGGCCAAGTGATGGCCAATGCCACGCTTCTGTGAGCCTTGTGAGCTGGCGCTTGTAAGGGGATTCGGTGGCCACCTGCTGGCAGCCATCAGAAGGATCCTCCTCAGCAGCTGAAAGGGGAGCATCAGGGCCAGACGCAGCAGCAGCAGCAGCAGCAGGGCGGTGCCAGGAAAGCTGCAGTTCCCATCTTTTGAGGCACGTTAAAAAGTAGAGAAACGTTGTCTTAGTCCGCTTTGGACTCTACCCGGCGGGCGGGGTTAGGACCTTCTGGCACGGCGGTAACCGGCTGCTTCCGGTCATGTCAGGAGGGACACTCTGACCGGACGTCTGGGGCCCTGCAGTGGCCAAAGCGCCCCGACTTGAGTTTGGATGCAGACTAGCCCGAGGCCGGCCAGGTCCCTTCACCGCTGCCTTCCTCAGCTTCCTCATTTGTAACCTAGGTAGCACCTCCCCCCAGCACGGAGGCGATGGCACCGGCTGACTTCCTCTGAGCAGACGCCCCCCAGGAGGGTTAAGCGACAAAAGCTGGTCCTTCCCAGTCGCTGCCCAGGCAGAGGCTCCGTCAAAGG